>NC_084790.1:57195964-57423464 GCF_028858725.1 Colius striatus | reverse complement strand
ATGGTCCAGTAAATGTGGAGAACTTTCTGATTATAACTGTGGGTTTTTTTCCTCTCAGTGTTTAGATACTTTTTAAAAAAATCTGCAAGCTGGATCACTCACATTTCTGTTAGACATGGGGTACTCGTGTCACTTCTCGTTATATCCTACACAGTGCTTGTGACAAATTGTCACTGAACTTTGTAGTATGGTAGAGTAAAAAGCAAATATTTTTTTTGCCTGGGTAGGGTTTCAGGGCCTACCATGGTTTTTGTTTGCACCGCAATTAAGTTTGGAGGAACTTTGGAAAAGCTGCTGTGGTTTTATATTGACAAAGCAGAAAAACAATTAGACTTGCTTTACTTCACAGTGAGATACCAGAATCACAGCTCTTGTGCTTTGAAAGCCCATAGAAACACTGTTTTCCAGAAACAACTATCAGCACGGTGTAGGATGGGGGACAGAGGGAGGGGATTTCGCTTGCCTTTCCGGCTGTGCTTACATGCCTTGCAATACCTTTGTCCCCGGCACTGATTGACAGACGGACTGACAACAATAGCCACCTTGAGTATCAGTGCTTGCAATGTCCTGATGGCACGGGTGTCACCTGACAAGGGAATCCAGGCTGGCACAGTTGTGCTGTATGAGAGCCGGTAAGGACAATTTGACTGAAGCCAAGTCTGTGCTCATGTGTAAGGTGCAGAAAAGTAAGTCACAGATACAAGTTATGTGGCTTCAAGTGCCATCACCCTAGGGAACTGGGTGTTTAACAACTCCCCTGCCTCAGTGCTCAGTGGTGTCTCTGTAAGTATCGTCAGGTAGCATAACATTGGTATAACTTTTAGTGGTAAGAAATACTTTGTCTTTTTGCCTTTTTCACACTAAAAGGAAATTAAAGGACCTAAAAGTGTTAAGATCAAAACAAAAAAACCCAAAATTTACATTATATGTCTTCAAAAACAGTTTTGAACTGTTGGAGCAAAACAAATTCCAGACAAAACTACTCAATTTATTTTGTCCTAATTTGTGTCCCTCTTTTACCTTAGTAAACAGATCTACAGAGTTACTAGAAAAGGATAAATATCAACACGAGACATTTCTTCCCCTCAAGACCAGTAGAGAAACCACCACGATAGCACCTTGTCTTGCTCATGCTTACCTTCACTGTGGAGTTAGTGAAGCCCTTCCTGTGAAAACATATTTTCAGTTGAAGCAAAAGCAGGTCCCCTGTGTATCTCCCACTTGATGTCTAAAACCAAAGCTAATATTCACTTGACTCATGGAAGAAAAGTACAAGGAGCTAGTACTTGTTTTAGTGCTAGCATCACAAGTTCTTCCGAAAACAGGAAAGTAAATGTAAACATTAGGTTTTCTTTCTTTCTTATTGAAATCTAACTAAAAAGAGAAAATCCTTGGCTAGTATAAAATTGACATACCTTCTGTGGCTCCTTGGGTATGCTGAACCAAACAAAAATTATATTGTTGTTATTATTGCTGCTTATGAAGATGGATATCCATGCAATAGTAGAGCTGAAAGGGTTATTGATGTGTTAGAAACCACAGAAACACCTGAAAACATCATGTAGGAATTAAATTATTCCCTCTGCAAAATGATAGTGGAATCAATAGCTCAAATGAAGTTTATCTACACCAATGCATGCAACATGGGCAACAAATATGAGGAGTTAGAAGCCATTACGGAGCAGAAAAACTACAATGTAGTTACTATCACAGAACACAGTGGGATGACCTGTGCAACTGAAGAGCTGCAATAGATGCCTATAAACACTATAGAAGGAACAGGTAAGGAAGGAGCGGTGGTACGGTAGCCCTTTATCTTAGGGAGTGTTTTTATTGTCTAGACATTAACAACAGTGACAATAGCGTTGGATGTTTATCAGTGAAAATCAGAGTGAAGGCCAACAAGGCAGATATGGTGGAAGTCTTATACATCCCCCAATCAGGATAAAGAGGCAGGCAAAATATTCTATAAGCAGCTTGGAGAAGTCTGATGATAACTAATTCCTATTCTGGTGGGAGACTTCAACTCACTAGATATCTGCTGAAAATACAACACAGCAGAAAGGAAACAGTCCTAGAAGCTCCTCGCATGTGTGTAAGAGAACTTCCTCATATAACTGGTGAGGAAAAGTTCCTTACTTGGAGTTAAATCCAGTGCCTGCTGATCACCCGTGCTGTTCCCCAGGGCTCAGTGTTGGGGCCTGTTCTGTTTAACATCTTTATCAATGATCTGGATGAGAGGATTGAGTGCACCTTCTGCAAGTTTGCTGATGACACCAAGTTGGATGGGTGTGTAGATAAGCTTGAGGACAGAAAGACTCTTCAGAGGCCTGAACAGTCTGGATTGACCAGCCAAGGCTGATTACATGAGATTCAACAAGGCCTAGTGCTGAGTCCTGCACTTGGGTCACAACAATTCCATGCCACACTGAAGAAAGAAGCCTGAAGGAAAAGAACACTGAAGAAGCCTGGAGAAAAATAACCTGAGAGTGTCGTTCAACAACATCTGAACATGAGCTGGCAATGTGCCCAGGTGGCCAAGAAAGACAAAAGTATCCTTGCTTGTACTAAAAATAATGTGGCCAGCAGGATGAAGGAAATGGTTGTCTCCTTGTATTTGGCTCTGGCAAGGCCACATCTCAAATACCATTTTCAGTTTGGGCCCCTCACTGCAAGAAAGATACTGAGGTGTTGGAGCATGTCCAGAAAGGGATAACAAAGCTGATGGAGAGTCTAGAGAATAAGCCTTATGAGGAGCACGTGAGAGAACTGCAACTGTTTGGCCTGGAGAAAAGAATGCTGAGGGAAAAACTTGAACATTTTCTACAACCACCTGAAAGGAGGCTGTAGCAAGGTGCAGGTCAGTGTCTTCTCACAGGTAATAAGTGACAGAAGAATTGGCCTCAAGTTCCACTTGGGGAGGTTCAAGTTAGATATTAAGAAAACAATTTTTCACTGAAAGGGTTATCAAACATCAGAACAGGCTGCTCAGGGAGATTTTTGAGTCACCATCGCTGGAGGTAATTAAAAGCCATGTAGATATGGCACTAAGAGACATGATTCAGTGATGGATGTGGCTGTGCTAGGTTAATGGTTGGATTTGGTAATCTTAAATGTCTTTTCCAACCCAAATGATTCTGTGATTCTATGATTCTATATTTGATGTCGCCATAATGGTGGAATCAAAGAATGCCCATAAGTTTCTCCAAGGTATGCTAATATCACTCTAATATGCTTATCCTCATGCCACTTTTCCTTTAAAACGGTTACAGTGTGTCTCATGCACAAATCAACAAAAACACGGTTTTAGGTTCAGTTCTGTCTTCCGAAAAATTGTCATGATTTATTTTCATTTCAGAAATATTGCACAAATGCCTTGGTACATGAACTCTTTCCTGAGAAGACTTCACTGTGAGAAACAGCCAACATTTTTGCTGCTCTGACTTTCCAAAAACATCCCACAAAAGTACTCAAAATTTGTGGTTATGTAGAAAGTTTAGTGGAAATTTTCCACATTACTTCTCGACCCTTGCACATTAATACCAGCGCATTTTAAACGGAGGTTTCATTTCAAACATTGAATTAAGTGCCAAACCACGGCCAAGCCAAACCTGTTACCAAAAGGCATGCCAACATCTCCCTCTACTGCCGACGACCCGGGAAAGCAGCAACTCGAAGCTCCACAAGGGGAAACCTGGGTTTTCAAAGAAAGTTGCCCTGAAAGTGGCTGGAATTTAGGAATTTAGGCCATGCGGTGCAATCGGGTATTGGCTCCAGCAGTTTCTCGGTTTGCTCACTGAGAGAGTAAGCCTATTAAATGCAAGAACTTCCTTTTTGCACCTTTCATATGAGTCTTTTGCCAGAACTGTACATTGCTGAATATGCCATGTGCATGGTAATGAACTCTTTGTTGTATTGCTCTCTCTGCCAAACCACTAAAAAAAATTGCAGCACACCCTAGAAAGTACATCCTTGCACAGTGAAAATCTGAAAGCTGTCTTTCACCAGCATTTCTTTCCTCAGCTGCACAGAAAATCAACTCGCCTTTGAAAAGTCTCTGAGAAAGTTTTAGAAGCCTGTTTGGCAACTTTAAAATACAGAGATGAGAATGTAAAGTCAACTTTTTCGTGCACTTTCTCATGCACAAATAGAGAAAAATAGTGATGGAACAGGGTCCATCCATGGCTAGCATTTGAACAAATGTGCAAATAAGATGTGCAAAGTCATCCTGCCACACAGATATTTTGATAGGACGATTTGTGACAGCAAACACTGCAGGTGGCTATGGAGTCATAATTCCTCCTGGGCAAAGGGAATGACCTGCAGAACAACTGATGCCTGCTTCTTCCTATGAAGAGCTCTGTGTCATTTTAGGAGCTCAAGAGTTCCTCAAGATGGGTCTTCAGCTGTTGCATTTTTACCTTAATTGAGTATGGGATGAAGCTCAAGTTAGTTTTTAAGGGGTATGACTCCAATAAAAGAGTCATACCCTTTTGCTTCTGTCTCTGCGATTAAGTTTTCCTTCTTTATCTAAATCCATACAAACCTGTCAACTGCATCACCCATCTCTGCTTAGAATTGCTATTCTCTGAGCACCTGGAATAACATATGACAGACCTATCCAGTCTCACTCATTTGAAGTGAGCTGTCTCCTCTTACTTTTGGCTTCATTTTCATGCAGCCATAAAGATTCACGGCATATATCAATGGAAAATGTAATATAACACTCAGAAGTTTTCAAATCTCACTCACTCAAATGAGTGTGACTTGACAAGTCTGATGTGATAAAATAATGCAAAGGGTTTTAAAGATTTCACTTAAATGCACAATGAAATGAAATCTTTTTTCTTTCCTTTCCTTTCCTTTTTCCTTTTTTTTAAAAAAAAAAAAAAAACAACAAAAAAAACCCCTTTGGAAATTAATTCTAAAAAGTTGTATCTAACTGGTAGAAAATAGAGAGATCTTCAGTGTAAAGCCTGTCATTTCTCACCTCAAAGTGCTTTACAGTCACCCTCTCTTACACTGACAGAGGCGGAGAGTGGGGAAGAGCTAGGTAATCACAGAGATATGAAAGGCTAAGGAATTGTATACAATACAGGAGTGGCTTTGTCAGAATAAACCTGCAAAGAAAGAATTCTAAATTAAGAAAGAAATTAGCTACCACACTGTAAATGCAAGTAAGAAGGGAGAGGATAGACAGAAATAAAAGCTGGTAAAAAAGATAACTCTTGGTAAAAAAGATGGGTGCTTCATCTGGGAGCTTGCACACTGTAGTAGTGACCACGATTTAAAAATTGTTAGATTGATTTGATGTGAAAATTTCTACACATATTGAAAAAAACTTTACAGGTTCTAGTGGGTCCTAGTCATCACAGCTATTGAAAACATAAAGCAAAATTGTCAGACTTGGGCAGCTAAGGATAGGCTTCTTTATTTCTAGGAGCTGGAATCACACAAGCTCTGTTGAGGCTGGCAGGACCAGAAGGTTCACATCTTGTTTGAAAAGCCTTTTTATTTATTTAGACAAGTGAGTCTAGCTTCTTAATTTTATGAATCCTGTTTTAAAGCCCAGCCTCAAATGATTTAAGTGTAGCAAAGTCTAATGAAGAGGACCGCACTTCTTAGGATTTATAACTCCCTGCAGAAGTGAGACTTGACTGGAAAGACATCAATGTACATATCCTGTTTACTTCAGTGGGAGCTCCAGCTATAGCTGATGGAAAAAAATATGACTAAGGTTAGTCTTCTTGCAGCTTCCTCTAAAGCAAATATTGCTTCCTGCTCTCAAAAAAGAAGAAAACGGTGTAAATGGACCACTGTTTTTCATCCAATATGTGGCAATCCTTGTCTTCCTACTATGCAGAATTAATCACTGTACTAGAATCAAAGTTCATTTCTTATTGCTGATCAACATATGTATTGATTATTATTCTTGCTTGTTTAAAACCACCCTGAGCCTCATGTAGTGTCAAAATTTAAACTCACCATTGGGCTAAATGTAAACAATTTGACACTGTTCAGCATCCTGAACAGCTATTTGATATTTTATATCTATAACATTAACTTCTTTAATACCTTGGATCTCCTTTGAACAGCCAAAATAAGCAGAAGACAAAAAAAAAGCCCTACAAAGTTGTGCAGACAAAGCCAAATATGCAAAGACCCATGAGTCTGGGACTACTGGGCATAAAGCTCTCCACTGATTACACAACTAGAATTTTACTTGATTCCTACTTTAGAGATCCAGCCTTCATTCCTGCTTTAGGCTTCTATAGACTCACACAATCTGCCAGCTTCAAGAGACCTTGAGAGTCACCCTTCTGCTCCAAGCAAGAGGTCAACTATAATTTTAGGTCAGTTTGCTTGAGACATTGTCCAACTGGGTCTTGAAAACCTCCAATGATGGAGATGGAACAGCCTCTCTGGGCAATCTGTTCTACTGCTTAATTATCCTTACAGTGAAATTTTGCTTCCTAATATGCAATGAGAACTTCTCCCATTTTAGTTTGAGACTGTTGTGTCTCATCCTTCTCTTGAAAACCTTAGAAAACAGCAGGGCTTTATCTCCTGAGTTCCCTCGCTTTGATGTCTGGGCTGCTCTTGGGTGCTTCTGAAGCTGTCCTTTCTTCTGTCTGAACCAGCCTTAGCTCTGCAGCCTCTCCTTGCAGCATACAGGCTCCAGCCCCACCATCTTGCTTGCCACCCCACACCTTGCTTGCAGTTCTCTGGATTTTTCTTTCTTGTCGTTTTCAAAGGTGACTGCAACCTTTTACTGTTTTCTGTCATCAGGACATTTTGACAGAAACTTTGAAAGATCAAGCATCCTTAGATACTTTCTACTAGGTCCCAGGGACGCACAGTGGTCAGGATTACTCAAGAATCTCAGAATGATAGAATTATTTAGGTTTGAAATGATCTTTAAGATCCTCAAGTCCAACTGTAAACCTAACACTGCCAAGTCCACCACTAAGCTCCACATCTACATGGCTTTTAAATACTTCCAGGGATAGTGACTCAAATATCTCCCTGGGCAGCTTGTTCCAATGCTTGACAACCCTTTCAATGAAGGTTTTTTTCCTAATATCAAGTCCATATCTTGCTTGGTTCAACTTGAAGCCATTTGCTCTTGTTCTCCCACTTGTTGCTTGAATGAAGCGACTGCAACTCACCTTGCCTTTCTGGTACTTGTAGATAGTGAAAAAGGTCTCCCTTCAGCCTCCTTTTCTCCAGTCTCCAGCTTCCTCAGCCACTCCTCATAAGATATGTTCTCCAGACCTTTCACCAGCTTCATTGGCCATCTCTGCAAACACTCCAGTACCTCGATGTCCTTCTTGTGGTGAGGGGCCCAGAACTGGACATAGTATTTGAAGTCAAGTCTTAACAATGGTGAGTACAGAGGGACAATTGTTTCCTTGGTTATGCTGGCAACACTATTTCTGATATAAGCCAAGATGACACTGATCTTCTTGGGCACACTGCTGGCTCATGTCCAAGTGGCCATTGTCCAACAGCCCTAGATCCTTTACTGCTGTGCAGCTTTTCCAGCCACACTACCTCAAAACTGTAGTAGGGCCTGGGATTGTTATGGCCCAAGTGCAGGACTTGGCCTTGTTAAACCTTGTGCAATTGACCTTGGCCCATCAATCCGGTCTGTCCAAATCCCTCTGAAGAGCCTTCCTGCCCTCCAGTATGTCAAGACTCTTGTGCATCTTAGTGTCATTTGCAAACTTAGCAAAGATGTACTCAATTCCCTCATCCAGATCATTGATAAACAAAACAAGCCTCAACACTGAGCCCTGGGAAACACCAATCATGACTGGTCACCAACGGGATTTAACTCCATCCACCATCAATCTTTGGGATGGCCTTCCAATCACTTTTTTACCCAGCAATGATTATACCTGTCCAAGTCATGAGCAGACAATTTCTCTAGGAGAATGATACGTCTTGTATCAAGTAAAGGATGGAGATTCTCTTTAACTGTCTTTTTGTTGTTAATCTATTTAAACACAGTTTTTAACTGACTTTTACTGCAGTATTTAAAGGAATTTCTGAGTAAATCCTGGGAGACTGTTTCCCTGAAGGTCAAGGCAACTAAAGGTATCTATATCTTTTATGCACCCACTGTCACTAATTCAATCATCTTAATTTAACTGCATGATGACATTTTCCTTTTTAATTCATTGTTTCATCTGTGCAGACAGAAACTCGTCTTGTTGTCTTTGATGTCCTTCAGCAATTTTAACCTCACATGAACTTTGGCTTTCCTGACAATATCCCTTCATGTCCAAACAATTTTTCTATTGTCTTTGTTGTCTGCCCTCATTTCCAACTCTTTTGTAAGATCTTTTGCACTGAGGCTCAGCCACATCTTCTTATTTAGCCAAGCTGGTCTTGCCATAGGTTGACTTTTCCTGAAAATCTAGATGACTTGGAGCCCAGAGGTTGTC
This sequence comes from Colius striatus, assembly GCF_028858725.1. Lineage (NCBI taxonomy): Eukaryota > Metazoa > Chordata > Aves > Coliiformes > Coliidae > Colius > Colius striatus. The sequence goes on along the minus strand of NC_084790.1, from coordinate 57,415,014 downwards.
CCTTTACTACAGTTGTGCTAGTTCCCCAATAGTTTCACCATTCACCATTGAATCATCATTGTCACTGACATCTAGCATTCAAGTTGTTTTTCATATACTGAATGTTATTTACTGCTGCACCAATAAATGTATAATACTCATAATATTAAAACCATGTAATCTTTCCGTTTTTGTGTGATTAGTCTATAAGTTGCTTATCTTTCTTGGTTGGGTATTGCTCTGGTATTGCTGTTGCATAGGAGTCATGCTCCCTGAGGGAGCAATGGAAAGAAAAGTATTTTTCCATTGGTAGTGGTGCATTTCCAGTAGACATAAAACATACTTGTGTGCACTGAGTTTGTGTTGAATATGGAGATAACTATTACACGGAAGGCTTTTTTCTGAAAGGACCTCTTACAGATTCTTGCAGAAATGGAAACTTGTCTGTTTGACACAGATAAAAGGACGAAGACTTTCCCATGTGTGATAAACACTGATGAGAGAATAAGAACTCAAGAGCTAGCTCTGAGCCCACCAAAGCACACTTGTGTGAGTAAAGGTGAATAAGGAAGGGGTAGAGGTAATAAAGACCCACTTAAGTCATTAACAGTGTGCTGCACCTTTAGAAAATGATCAAAGCACAGCCTCAAGTTTCATGGGAAATGAGAATCATAGAATGATAGAATGGTAGGGGTTGGAAGGGACCTTCAGAGATCATCTGGTCCAATCCCGCTGTTCAAGCACGTTCACCTAGATCAGGTCACATAAGAAACATGTCCAGGCAGGTCTTGAAGACCTCCACAACCCCTCTGGGCAGCCTGTTCCACTGCTCCATCACCCTCAGAGTAAAATAGTTTTTTTCTTATGTTTAAGTGGAAATTTTTGTGTTCCAGCTTCATCCCATTACACCTTGTCCTGTTGCTAGCTACTATAGAAAAAAGGGATCTTTAACCTAATTCTGAACCATGCTCCATGTGAATAATAGCAAACTGACCAGTTAGCATAGTCTTATCAGCAGTCTGTACTGAAAGGCCTACAGAGACATCCACATGATTTGAAGACTGATGATATAGTGAAGGATGATTTTCTGCATGTGTATATGCTTGTATGTGGGGTTTGAGGAATTCATTCGCATGATATTTGGTGCAATATTAGATTTCATTTTTGAAGATGTTCACTTTCCTTTAATTTAAATTTTAAAAATGTAGAGAACAGGTGCAAATATTTTTTGGTCTAGTAGTCCTGCTATTTGTGTAATTTCCATGCTTTTATTTGTGGATATAGCATTTTCTGCTGTTGGTGAAATGAAAAAGGGCATACTCATATGACCGCTAAATATTTTTCTTGTTTAGTGCCACATATCATTTCATAGCACATATCTCAGTTTGTTTTCTTCCTTTAGTACCATTAAGTGACACTTTAGCATTAGGAATAAGCTGCTTAACAGATACTGTTGGTCACCAACTGGAATTTTATTGCCCTCCTTTGTATTGAATACATTACTGAAGTTTCCCATTAAGCTGAAATTTCATCGTATTCCTACAAGTTCTACTGCTACAAAGATTTAAACTAATTCATTGTAGTTCTCCTTTTTGTAGTCTCTTTTCAGAATTGTCTTTTCTGATACAGCTCACAGGCAGTTCATAGGCAGAAGTGCAGGCTGATAAGAAAGTCAATTCCTTTCAAGTACATTATCATTAACCCTACAAATTATTTTATTTTTTCTTTCCAACTTCCTTTATGGAAGCTTTACCAATCCTGAATGTGCATCTTTCTTCTTCTGTAATCTTTCTCTTCTTTAAAAGCTTTTGCATGTTGTACATGATCTTTTATTTACCAGATCCTGTCTATTCCTGATTTTTAAATGCAGACTAGAGGTGGGGGAGGCACATTTCTGCTTTATTACAGTTCTGGCATCATCCATTTTGGAGTCTTACAATATATTCTATTGTAGTGGGTAAAAATAATGAGCACTAAAGTGAAATGAAATGAACAAACATTATTATGCTGAGGAGGGAAGGACAAATTGAGGCACAAAGCGATGCTGAAAGTGAGTGTAGCTGTATATGGAATAAAATCCACATAATCTGATGCACAGAAGAGTGATCAGTTTACATGATTAATTTTTTATAAGTCTTTGTAGGTATATTTCCAGTCACTGAAGTCACAGATTTTGGTCCTGACTCTCACTATAGCCCAAAGAATACATTGCATATAATATTTAGCTCTGACTGCAGCTCTGTTGTTCTTCGAATAAAATGAGAACAACCTAAGAGCCATAGGTGGATAAGAAACCAGCCTTCCATTGCAGGGGCAGACTGAGGATTTTCTGAGTAGCCTTCTGCTATTCTGTGATCACAGGTTGGCTTGTAGGGTTTGCTGCTGAGAACAAATAGCCTGAGACTAGTTCAGCATGGGGGCTCTAATGGGCCATAGACAGACCAATGGCATTTAATCAAATTTGCTCCAATTCCCCTTAAGTTTTACTTGTTCTGTTCATGCTTGTCCTGCAGGGATGCAGCTCAAAAGCCAACTAACCAGCAATATTTACAGGACAAAAGACCATGATTAGACTCAAGAACCAAAGACCTGAGAATTCCTAAAGGTCAGGGAGGGCTTAATTGCCACTTATGGTCTTGAACAAAACACACAAGGCTACTTAACTTGGGGAATAAAACAGAAAATAATTTAATCCATCACCATCTAAAACATAACCATAAAACCCCAAAACATAACAAACATAAAACAAGACAGAGTGGTACAAAGATGAAGAGTACAACCAGCCCTTTAAGACCATCTTCTCTCCACCCCTTCCCTCTTCCTAGGCTCAGAGCCCTGATCCCAGTGGCTATCTCCTCCCCCGCTGAACGACTCAGAGGGGCAGGGAATGGGGATTTCAGTCAGTCTATTCCTGATAGCTTCTCTCGTTTGTCTCTCCTCAGGGCAGGTGGGCTCCTCACCAGTCCTCCCTGCTCCTCTGCGGGGTACCTCACATACTCAGCAGCTCTTCATGGACCTCCCTGATGTGTGTTCATACCAAAGGCTGCAGTTCCTTTCTGCTTCAGTGTGGGTCTGCTCTGCGGCCGGCAGGCTCTCCAGCATGGCCTGTGCCACGGCCACCTCCTCACACAATCTCTCATCTGTGTGGGAGCACTCACCCAGAGCTGCTGGTGGCTTTCAGTCCTGCCATTGCACTCCATAGGTTTCAGGGGTACAGTTGTGTTCTTGCCACAGGTTGAATAGGGGTCTCTGGTCTGGTGCTCCTCCTTCCTTCCTCCTTCTCTTGACTGTGGAGTCCACATGGCCACCTCCATCTTGTACCACTCCTCCACCTCCTCCCAAGCACTTCAAATTCACATCCTTAAATAGTGATGGCAGAGGCACCAGATTGGCCCAGCCAGGCTGGAGGTGGGTCTGAACCCAAGAGCTGGGGGAAAGCCCCAGAACTCTTTACTGGGTTTGCATTGCAGCCCCACCCCCTGTTACCCAGCAAAAGTGAGTCCTTGCTAAACTGTGGCAACTTTCCATGGTTGTTTCCTCTTTGACCTTCCTTTCTTCTTTACCTTGTATCTCTTGAATGCCCATGTTTGACCATCTCTTCTCTCTTTTTATTCTAAATATAACTTTAAAATTTGAATACTATAAACAAAACAGTCTATCTATCCCTTCAGCTTAGTAAATATGATTGAAGCAAAATTAAAACCTAGTTGTGGTCGAGTGAGTGGCTAGTTACATGGCATGTCTTTTGGTTTTAACTTCTAGGTTTGTGTAAAAATACTGTTATTGCCTCATTTAAAAAATGTTAGAGACAGAATTTATTGTAAGAGTAAATTAATACTAATAAACATGAACAAAGGAAAAAGAATATTAAGAAATAAAGAAAATAAATGGAATAATGAGCCTCCTTAGTCCTGGAAAATGCTATTCAAGGCTTGAATTATATTTACCAAGCTAAGAGTTTTATCCTAAGCTATGTGTAGGAATGCATGCTTCTCATCAGAAGCAATAATTCTGCTGAGAAGCTTGTTCTGCTAAAATTTTCATTCCTTATTTTGGGACTGAAATATAAAATGACCAGGGAAACAGACCCTTGTCACTGTTTTAATTGCTTCAGAAACTGAATTCACATACTCAGAAATGGGAGCCTGCAACTTTCCTCTGAATGCTTTCCCAAAGCTTCACATCATGGAAAAGTGTTCATGCTGGGCTACGTAGGAGTCATGTTCCTCTGCTTCTAGATATGTATAGAGGGGTAGGATTTAGATCTGCTCATACAGGATATCTTCATGCTCTTGATGTCTTAGGTTATGAATGCTGCTTCCAGCAGCTCAGCTCCCAGTTACCAGCAGTGGTTCTCCTCAGCTGTTCCCCTTGGGAGAGACAGCCATGAACAGCCAAGTGGTCAGAGCACTCAGAGCACCTCCTACAGCCAGCACCAACAGTTAGGAGAGTCAGAATTATGTCCCTGCCTCTGGCAAGGCTTGAGTGGTTTTGTGGCATGGTGTGGAGTCCCTTCCCCTTCTCCCCCAAAACATGAGACACATCGGAAGCCAGATGTGTGGCACAGCTCTGCTGGAGCTGGCTTTGTGAGTGTGCCTACGGCTAGAATGTGGCTTCTAATATGAAAACAAATGAAATAAATGTTGTCATACTGTTGCTCCACAAAACCACCACCCAGTTCAGCATGGCTGGCAGGCGTGTTTCTCTGGAATTAGTGAGGTTAATTTTTGGCTTGGAAGTACAATGTGAAGAAATCAAACCTTCCATTGTGTCCTGGGGACGCATGGGAAAGCTGCTATCATTTGTCCCTTCCCCAGACTCTAGTACTTCAGAAAGAACAGAGATGTTAAGAGGCTGTTTCTATTCTACTTAGTTGATGCCATGATTGCTGTTGTTAGAAGAATCTCACTTGCCAGTGCAAAAGTCATCATCTTCTTCTTCAGCATCCCCCTTTCTTTGCTGCTACCCAACCCTCCTTCTCCTCTATCTCTTCCTCCATCCTTTCTTGGTGATGTTACTGGGCTGGACCAGTCATCTACTTCCTACTACCCCTAGAGAAACCCTGCTCAAAGTGAACTCTGCTGTAGTAATCTAATCTGGAATGTGCTGTTTGATTTCAGCAGCTCAATTAGATCAGCTGCCTGCAGAGCCACACACTCTCTTGCCAGCTTGGCTGCGTGGAGCTTAACTACTTCAACTCAAGGTCAGATTTGGTAAGCATGGGATGCAGTTCCACTGGGAATCCACTCAGAGCCAAAAAAAATGGCAAAGGTCCATGGAAAATATCCTACAGACTTCAGTAAAGTTAACTTAAAAGAGAAATATTGACATAATTAGTATTTTATACTTCAGTCTGCAGGTTGCAATTTTTAATGACTGAGAAGAAGAGCAAATTCCATTTTTTGTTCCCTAGCAGCAGGAAAGAGGTCATCTCCAGACTGTGTCCCTAAGTCTCTCACTACTCTCCTCCTGTGTCCTGGAATTGCAATTCTCCTCTTTCTGCTTGAACACACATTAACTACAGTATTCAGGAAAGGCCATTTCTGTAATTATTTTATGACTACCACAAATAATTGTTTGGTGAGGGACATAATTACCCATCATATTAAAGAGGCTGGTTTAGAAGGGCTCACCCCAGTCTCACATATTAATTTTGACAGTACTTCTTCCCAAGATCAGCCAGTGTCTACATGCTTGCAGAGTGCTCCAACATCCAAAGTGCCTGGTGAGTCCAGGAGTTCATACTTTAAGCCAAAATAAATTGAAGAATACTTTTACAATTATTGCACAGTCCATAAGATGCAGCATTTTCTCTTCACATTTTGCCCGTTCTCTTGGTTCCACTTTTAAATTCCTTCAGTGGTTGAACTCATAGACAGCTCTGCTTTTAAATCACACTAGGTGTGTTCTGTGGGCTGTCAGCTGCCCTGGGAGCCAGTGGGGAGCCAGTGTGGAGCTAATTTTTTTTTTTTTTTTTTTTCCCCTTGGAAGACAAGTTTCTTACTCTTCTGTTTCTGGCTTCTTCACTGAGATACAGCCCTCAGAGTCTGACAATCTGTCAACAACTTCTTGAAGTATTTAGGGTGGTGGTGGGAGCGGAAAACTTGTTCAAGTTCACGACCACTTTATCTTGGAACTGATCATCTAGGTTCCTTTCACTTGCTTCAAAACTAGACTTGATTTTAAAACTTGTGAGATAAAGCACGATGTGCAATGCTATGGATAAAATCTTCCAAAATGTATCCTGGCAAAACCATATACCCATGTTCAGCTGATGCTGTATTTACCACAGTTAATTTTCATTTAGGATTTCTGCACTGTCCCCCCCTGGCTTTTTATCTCACAGGTTTCAATGTGCATATGTTCTCTCCATGCAGTAGATAAATATCTTTAATTATCAGATTGTTTCTTTTTCTTCTCATTATCAATAAACTTGTAAATGCTGAATTTTATGTCCAACTTTAAAAACTGATTATATCAGGCCAAGTTCAAATTGAGCAGTATGTGTGAGCATGTGAGACTTAAAAGGATGATTTGCTAACTCAAAACCATTGAAGCTGTGTTTTAGAAACTTGTACTTGAAACCTTGCCAATGAAAACAACTTCATGAGCTTTAATTACTGTCTGTTCCTAAAGAAGGAATGATAACTTCACTGATACTACCTCTAAGCTCCTCTGCTCTACTCTTGTATCCACAAGTCTTACATTATGAAAACAGACAAAGCATAAGTGGCATCTGCCTTGCAAGCATGTAATAGTGCAGGCTAACAAATTCTGGTTGAAGGGAGGATTTCCTAAGTGTGGTTGCATGCAACAGCTTTGGTGCTTCAACAGCTATGAGTTTTGCACACTATAATAATGTGATATTTGTTCTGAACAGCAGGTAGAAAATAGGCATCTTCCTGACTCACTACTGGGTAGCAACAGACCTCTTCATTACACATGCTTAGTAAGTGCTTTTCCATTAATAAAGACAAGCCAAATCCACAAAGGCTCATTTGCACTCTACCTACATTACTCTTATTCTTTTGTAAATGTATCAAATTATATAGAATGCAGTGATGTAAACTTGTGACGGTTACATGAAAATGAACCAAATTTCACCATAACATAATTTTATAAAGCTTTTTTTTTCTCTCAGAAATTTCTAATCAGATTTCAAAATAATAGATGTATCTTTTGCGAAAATGTGTGATTGCAAGGAGATTCTGACAAAATACCCGTGTTGCAAGGTGCTCCTGACAAAAGGCAGTGAGATGAAGTGTCTGGGTACCTGGGCTTCTGCTGTGAAGAAAGGACCTCCCAAAGGCTCTCTGGTGCCTCTGAGGGCTCCTAGGCGGCTGGGTCCTCTCTCAGGGCAGAAGCATGGAGAAGGCCATGGTTGAAGCAAGGACTTGGCTACTCACTCTGCCAGCTCCATTTTCTTCCAGGACAAAATGTTTCCATTGTTTAAAAATTACTCTTCTGCCTAGGTGTTTTTGTTCACAGGACCTTCCGAAGTTTCTTCTCTGTGCTCTGAAACATAATGCATTTTCAGGATGTTTAAGATTGAGGATGGAAATGAGAATTTCTGAATGGTGACACATAACTAGTGCCTTTGCCGTGGTTTTGGCAGAGAACCCAAGGAGTGAAGTTACCTAAAGTTTGAGAGGCAAAGGAAGAGCAAGGAAGATTTCTTTATGGTATCAGCACTTGCATGTCTATGAATATACACAGGGTTTACTCTTCCATTCTGTGACATCAACATCATCCTTGTTTATTTAGCTCAACTCAATATCATGCCCACTCCTTCAGAAATTATTCAGGAATCACACAAAATGCTTAAGTTCAGTGTTACTCAGTGAATAAGACACTTCAAAGCCAAGAATACGGGGATCCAAATACACAAGGAACCACAGTTGTGCTCCTTGGAGTTTCTTTTTCAGGCGGGTGTATAGTCACTCTCCCCAGCTGGTGTGGCCTAGTTGGAGCTGCTTCCCACCTGGAAGCTGTATTACTGACTACTGATACCAAGCCTCATCACTCATTTGCTCCTCAGTAATTTTACAAGACTGTTGTTGACCTCAGATTTCCAGTCACACAGTGTAACTTAAGCCTCCTTGCCTGCCCATATATTTTCTTTCTCACGGGTGGATTCTACAAATGAACCTGCCGTTCTTCCTGCTGCAGAGACAGTCACTACTCCTTCTTTGCTTTTCTTCTCCTTCTAGAAACCTTTGTCATCTGCAATGCAGCCCTTTCTGCTGGAACCGGCTGCCCCACTCAAATGGATGAAGTGAAGATTTATTATCATCAGAACACGTGGAAATTAGAAAATGGACTAATGGAAACCATTAATGTCCTTCTCCCAACAATGAGATGAATGGTAGATCAATGCACTATATTAATATATGGGAAATGATTTAAGACGATATAAACATTAAGTCTCTCATATTAGATGGGAAGAAAGTAAGCAAGACAAGGACAGCACTGTATTACATCTATGAAAACCAGAAAATACCATCTTTTAAGAGTTATTTCCTGTCCAGCATTTTGATATCTTTGAAGAGATAATACTGAAAACTACCTTGTATCCTTCCATAATACTATCTAGCTTTGATACAAAACAGCCCGCCTCCTTACAAAGCATATCTTACTGCAAGCATGTTAACAATGAATAAATTCTTTTTCGTGTATTCTACAGGTAAAATAAAAATAGTCATAGTTTGCAGACAGTAATAGTTGCTGGTTTAATATCAATAGCTCTTTTGTTTGCAGTGTGTGCATAACATTGTAAAAAGGAATGATTAAATATGATTGATATAACAGTTGCAGTACCCACACACATTCTGCACAAACCTCAAAGGAAAACCTCAAAGAAGGGAAAGAAAGAACACTAAAGGAAAATTACTGCAAAAGTGCTTTAAGCTAACCTGGCATCATGCATAACAATAAAATAATGTCTGTAAGTGAATGTTTCTTAAGCTTTAGGGACTAATTAAGTTTTTTATGTGGTCACATTCTTTGGAAAATATTAGAAGCATTAGGATTCAAGAAACTTTGCTTCTCAAATAAAACTTCGTGGAGGTCAGTCTATTCACATCTCCAGGACCCAGTTTTAATCAAAATTTCTCAATAGATTTCTGTTGAATTTTTTTATGTCATTACCTGTGGGAGCATATATGAATGCAGATGATCATTGGAACTACTGCAAATCCAATAAATGACAGGTCACAAAGGTTAGATTCTGGCAGTTCACTGAAGAAATGAAAACAAACCATAAATTATCTCCACCAGAAGGACAGCATGTTCAGCCAGACATCACAGGTTTTGTTTTTCAATTGCTAACAGCCCTCTGACACCCTATCACAGTGCCTGATTTTAATGGCTTATAATAGGTCACTGTGATCAGGAGAGTTCAAGACTCACATGTGCATTTTTAACATGCCAAGCTATAGCTGGGTAACTGAGGGAGTACTCATTGGTTTTAATGGGTTTGACACCATGAAATACATTGCTGATTGTTGGGTTTTTGGTTTTTTTTTTTAAGCTGCAACTAGTAGAGAAAAATGTGAATATTCCTGCTTCATTTAATTTGGAACGGAGTGTTGACAGAGGGTGATCAGAATAGCCTTGTCTACTGGTATTCTTAGTGCATACAGAAAAAAAAAATAACCTAGTGAATTTTAGAAGCTGTTTCTTGTTATTTAAAGAGCATATAGAAAAATACAGTGGGGGAGGGCCCCATCTAAAGGATTCAATGTCACACCATTATCACGGGTACAATTTTATTCACAGTAAGGCTGGATGCTATAAGTGCTTTCATTGCTCTTAAATTATACCTCAGTATATCTAAGTGTGCTATTAAAATCATGTATTACTGACACAGGCAATATTTATTTAATTTAATTTTATGGCACATATTTCAAGCAGGACAAGAAGAAATATCGTCTGACCTTCCCCATGCTCAGGAAGTTTATTGGCATTATCAAACAGAGTCAGAATCAAGAAACTGTACCCATTAACACCAAATCCACTGGCATTATGAGACCTGTCATATTATGAGAGGGTAAGCAGAGGACAGAGGAGACATGGAGCTCTTTCTACATGGAGCTCTTTCTGTCCATTGGAAGGGCGTGACATCAAGAACAGGGGGGAGAATTATAAGTGTTGGTATGTTGGTACATGTGGGTTCTAGTTTGTAGCCAAATTCTGGTTCAAATAGGATGAACAAAAGATTGGTAGAGGAACAAAAAAAAAAAAAAAGAATATTTAAAAGTATATAGTGAAAAGCAGAGAGGATAAGACAAGTGTACTGAATGCCTGAAGAGGGTAAAATCCTATCCTTCATCTTCAAATGGGTTCAAATACAGCTGAAGGCAGTTGTGACCAAAAAAAGCATTGCCATCTGACATTAGTTCAACAACCTCTACAAAATGAGCTGGTGGTCAGTGTCAAGTTGCTGTCAGGTAGATACCACTGCAGCCATCATTAACCAGTCTGTTCTAGTAGGCTGCCTTACAGCAGAACGCAAGACCCAAATGATTTGAGTAAAGAAAAAGTCTTGCAGCTGAGAGCAGTTTCTCCAGTGCAGGTTGGGGTACGTTGGCTGAGCAGAGCTGGGATAATTTGCAGTGCTGCCTGTGCTTGTAGCTGTTCTGTGAACAGAGGACTTCAGTTTGCAGGGCTGTCAAACCGCCAATTTTGGCAGCAGTTAAAAAAGAAAAGGCAAAGTGGATCATTGAATTTAATCACAGAGGAATGGCGAGCTGAAGTTATTTTTGAAACAAAACGAGCACAGTGCTCTCTGGCTCGGAAATGCTGCTGTGCACAGCTCTGACAGCAAGGAGAAAATGGCGTTGAACTGCTAATGCATGCTGGAGGACAGGCTGAATGCTCGGATGTGTGCTGCAAGATGGATCTGTGGCAATTACATGTGACCATAAGGCAGCACTGGCTTCTTGCTGTCAGACCCAGATGTCTGAATGTGTTTCACGCATGTTTGTGGGCTTTTTAAAAAAATATAACAAATGGTTGATTTCAAAAAATAAAGCAAGATTATCCAGCCATGACCTGAATACTGTAGGCAAAAATAAGAGATGAAGGAATATTACCAAGCGAAATGAGATCCAGAAGGAAAAATCACGGATGAACGCCAGTAACTCTCATATAAGAACCAATTTAAAATCTTGAGGTTAAAAAGGACCAGCCTACCAGCAATTCAGTCAGAATTTATGTTACACTCATGTAAGTTTTAGGCTTAAATTGTCAAGCAAAGACTTGTTGACACAGGTTAAAGGAAGTGAAATAATAGCATCAATTATGCTTCACATCTTTAGTTAGGCATGTGAGGACAGATCTGTAAAGGTATGCAGGTTACCTCTCTAAAACTCACAAGGGCCAAAACTGTACAAAGTCATTGGGTTCTGACACCCACCGACGCTTCTTTAATTTTACTGGATATAGGTGCCTAAATATTTCTGAGGATCCAGGGCTGCATGCCTATCTGCATCTGTGGCTGCCTAAACATCTTGGAAACCTGGTCCCCATCAGCTAATTTCTGTGTGCACATAGCAATTTGCAGACCAGGATCCTATTCTCATCTCTGGAATTAATTTGCTTTCGGCAAGCAAAGAACTCCACCATGTGACTGCTTGCTCCCTTTGCATAGTACTGGGGATAAATGGCTTCTCTGAGTTATTTCTTCCTCTGCTTCTCCTCCTTTCCCTTTATACTCCTGCCTCATGGGGATGTGGAAGGGAGCAGTGTGCAGCATCTGTGGTTTGCAGTGCCTTGCCCACTGGAGAGGACACAAGCTATTCCTGCATCCCAAGCTGCACTGTGCCCTCAGAAGCATCAGGGTTCAGATGAAGAAAAATATCTGGGGAAAAGAGGCAGGCAGGGTGCTGGCAGGGCTTACCCGATACTGGGGCTGGCCTCCACACCAGTGCTGCTAGAAGGAGACAGAAGAGGTATGATTCACTTGGTTTCTTCAGGTGGTTCCATGGTAAATTTAAATCCTTGTCCCAAATCCTTGAACACTTTTACCCTAACCCTTACCCTAACTGGTTCTGGGCTGTGTTTTAAACACAGGTTTTGTTTGTTTGTTTGACCAGAATGATTCAAAGAGGAGTTAGAAAAAAAATTAAGGTATTTTGAAAACTGTAATGAAGACCTAGACAGTGAAGCAATGACTTAGGGAGTTAGAGAGAATCACCTTGAGGAGCTGGTAGCTCATTCTGTTGTAAATGGAGGCCACTTTTGCTCTTCTCATCTCCCTGAAAGTCCCTAGCAAGTTGCTTCCATGCAACAATTTATCTTGCCTTACAGAATCCATCTGCAGCTTTATTTTTGAGTTATTCACCTGCTGCTGGGCAGAACTTGTAAAGTACTGGCTGCTCACTCACTAATGTAGGGTAGTTCGGTTCTATTGTATTAAATCACTTTCTAGGCCAGGCACATGTGATGCTTGCAGATTTTAGAGCTTAGCAGTGAGCAGATAACATTGCTGGAAAAAAGATAAGTCCTATTTCTTGCACTACTCTTAGATCTCACTAGGCATTAAATACACCCTGAAGTCAAGCTCCTTTATTGTAGCAGAGGCCCTTTAGTACAAAACCTGATGTTTTCAAAGTTGTCATCTGTATCAGCTGACAGGAAAGCAGCAGATAGTGATTAACAGAGGAATAGCAATTTCTTCCAATATCTAAAAGATGTTGATTGAGACATCATCTGGCAATTTCATAGAATCATAGAATCACAGAACAGTAGGGGTTGGAAGGGATCTTTAGAGATCATCTAGTCAAACCCCCTTGCCAAAGCAGGTCCACCTAGATTGGGTTTCATAGGAACTCATCCAGGCAGGTCTTGAAGACCTCCAAGGAAGGAGACTCCACAACCTCCCTGGGTAGCCTGTGCTATGTTTAAATAGAACTTTTTGTGTTTAAGCTTCATCTCATTACCCCTTGTCCTGCTGCTAGATACAATAGAAATAGAAAAAAGGGATATCCCAACCTCCTGACATCCACCATTTACATATTTGTAAATATTCATGATATCTCCCCTCAGTCTCCTCCAGACTAAAGAGCCCCAGTTCCCACAGCCTTTCCTCATAAGGAAGATTTTCCAGTTTCCTGATAAACTTGGTGGTCCTGGACTGGACTCTCTCCAGAAATTCTCTGTCCCTCTTGAGCTGAGGAGCCCAGAACTGGACACAGGACTCGGATTGAGGCCTCACCAGGGCAGAGTAGAGGGAGAGCAGAACCTTCTTTGACCTGCTGGCCACACTCTTCTTGATGCATCCCAGGATGCCATTGCCCTTCTTGGCCATGAGGCCACATTGCTGGCTCATGGTTAGTTTATTTTCAACCAGGTCTCCCAGGTCTCTCTCTGCAGAGCTGCTCTCCAGCAGGTCAATCCCTAGCCTGTACTGGTGTATGGTGTTGTTCCTACCCAGATGCAGGACTCTACATTTTTCCTTGTTGAATCTCATGAGGTTCCTCTCTGCCCAACTCTCAAGCTGGTCGAGATCTCGTGAATGGCAGCACAGCCTTCTGGGGAATCAGACAGTCCTCCCAGTTTGGGGTCAAATTTCTTAGATGCCCAAAATTATAAATACATGGCTGAGTACAGTATGGATGTAGAACTTGAGATTTATTAAATTGAATGATGGAGTCATGATATTTTCTTACTGTGTGGGTCTGTGGACAGTCCTGTTCTTCTGAATCTGCTCACCAGTAGGCAGCTATTGGCATTACCTTACCTGCAAGTCTCAAACTGTGCGGGCTTTTTTGGTGCATGCTGGGACAGTACAGCTGGTATACAACAGATGGCATGAGGGACTCCCTAATCAGAGAATGCTTACGTGCTCAGCCCCAAAGTCAAATCTATGTTTTAAACCTGGGAGCTGCCAGGCAGAGCCCATGAATGTGTCCACAAGCTGCCAAGGGAAACTGGAGCAGAGCTACTAAGTTTGTCTTTTTAGCCATGGCCTAAGCGATGCTGCAGTTTAACAGGCTGTACTGGCTCATTAGAAGTTCACTTTCATTTTTGACTTGTTCGGTGTAGCTAAAGGTATCAAAAGAATTAAGCACTGAAGGCACTGTGGGCAGCTCTTAGCTCTTGGCTATTTCACAAAATTCAGGAGAGAATCTCAGAAGGAAGGTGAAGGTTGGGAATGAAATTTGGAACATACTATGCAGACAAGAAAATTTGTCTTTATGGCAAAGAAGTACCTAAATACAGGCTTTTCCTGTGCAATGAAAGTTGAAGACATTCAAAATTGAAAATGTACTTAAACACAGAAACACAGGTGACTCTGTGTAACTGAGAAACAGGTGCTACTTTTAAGCAAACCTCAGGGCTTGTTTAGTAGAACCACATCTGGTCTTTAAAAGTCAGCACAGATGTTTGCATTTTAATTGCACAAATCTATCCTGTTGCCCCATGCTATGCCCTAGAAAAGTCAGAAGTCAACTCTGAGATAGCTGTACTATTAATGCAGGTGTTGCTAATTCATCATACATTGGTGCTGAAACATTGAGTTTAGAGCTATGTCATTATCTCCGTCTTCTCTTGTGGTTCTCTGACATATTTCATTTCAGAAAGAGACTTTTCTTAATTAACATTCTACAGTTTTATGGGTTCCTTTGACTTTATAAGATGGACCAGTGTTTTATCCTAGCATAGCAATATTTGCTGTGATCATCATTTCATTCCAAGGCTTGGCAAAATGATTGTCATTGATTTTTTAGAGATGCTTTGAAAATTCTTTGGCTGTGTTTTGATCATTTTATTGGCTAAGCTGCAAAATACAAGAGAAGAACATTTTAAGTGCAAAATTCTTTTACAATAAGACAGCATGTTGGAAATCATAGATGGGAGGGGTTATGATTTATATGGTGAAGATTATTAACAGTCTTGAAAAACAGTGAAATCCAGACGCAAGAAATAAAATTCAGTGACAAGCAGTGAAGCTGATAATAGAACTAAACTGGCTTGGTTTAAGATAAAAATATCCATGATACCAATCTGAACAATTGTTCAGATTGTACCTGGGAAGGAAAAGCATCCATCTACAGAACTATTTTGAAAAAAAACAAGCACGAATTATCAGGGAATATGGAAAATTAAACATCTTAAGGCTAGAAACTAGGGAAGCTTGGTAGCTGTTGTAGTCAGAAGGATACTCATGTGCTGCCAAAGACTTTAACCTAAAACACTAGGATGAGATTCAGGAAAAAAAAAGAAAAAAAAGATAAAAAATGGGCCATCTATGGATTAAAATACAACACAGCAGTGAGGTATGGATTTTCTGTGACTGTTTTCATAAGGTGATTAAAGAGCAAGGAGTTTTCAATTATGATTGAAAAAGTTAGGATCACAATGTTAGCCTGAACTTTACAAGTCTGAGGTGTTTATTTTGCTTTCAAAGTATTGTTTGTTTTGGGAGGTTTAAGGTTTTTTTCTTTAACTCTCGGCTCCTGAGCCAGAGTTCTGATTGCAGCATATTTCTCTAAGTATCCTGTGCAGGTGGCATACTTGGAATGGAGCCGGTTTAATAACTGAGGGATTTAAGTCAGATTCAGTTGAGATAAAAATAAGGATGAATTGAATTAATCTAGTTATGTTTCCTTCCTGCCTTTATCTGTGTGACACTTCACTATGGCTAAAATTATGGAGGGATGAGACATTTTGGATGAGACATTTCAGATCAGAATAAAGCAGCCAAGAGATATAAACATTAGTGAGCTATTTTATTTTAAAAAGCCTTTTCTTTTCAAACCTGTCTTCCCTGCTGAGAAGGAAGGTAAGGTGAAGGAAAGGTTTCCCATTGAATTTAAAGAAGGGAGAATTAGCTTGGAATAGTAAAAAGAAACCATTCACAGGAAGGAAAGTTGGTCACTAAATGCATGAAACTAAGAGGGAATGTGACAAAATCAGGCAATTTTTGAAGACAAAGAAATACATTTTATGAGTGGGAGAGGACAGGGAGTAGGATAAGGAGCTCCATTTACATCAGAAGCTTCGCGCATCTGGAGAATGCCTATCAGGCACAGAGCGCAAAAAAAAGGACTATTTTAGCCATGGAGACCTCATTCTGAGGCTTTGAGAGCACGACAGGCTTTTGGAAAAGGACGGAAGCCTAAGTCAGAACCAAATTTAGGTTATTCAGCACAGTTATCATCCCAGTGACAAATGTGAGAATTGAATGAGCACAAATACAATGGAAGGTATTTAAATTTGGATGGGTTTGAAAACAAATGCTTGATGAGGTTCATAAATGTCAAATGAACAGATGGATCTGAGAATGAAACCAGCAGGGAGATAAGACAGAGATTGCTGTGAGCAGGGGTGGAAAACAGGAAACTGCAGTTGGTGGGCTATGGGTGAGGACAAGGGACTGGGGACTGCCAAAGTAAGAGTGGAGACAAAGGCAGACACGGTGGTCCTCAGGCTGCAAGGAAAAGCAGAGGTCAGCATGATCAACTATGGGAAGATCCCTGTTTGCAAATCCTGGAACCACAGAGAGAGGTCAGAAGCAGGGTGGGCAAGGGAACCTGCTCAAAGCCAGGGCATAACTGAGTTTCCTCACAGATTGGTTTGACAGTCTGTATGCGGGATCACATCTTGGTGCTGCCAGATTTTGTCATTGGCTTGCGGACGTCCATATGTCCCTGACAGAATACCCCTGCCTTAGCACATATCTGTTGCTGTGTGGTGGGTTTCTATGTGGTCATGCTGTGTGGGCACATGGAAGACAAGGACAATCTTGCTGGGCTGTGCTTACATTTTGGGCCTCATACAAAACAGCTGTGTCATACCGGAGGCTCAAGAATTAACCAGCCTACACATTTTTGTCCTGATTAAATTAGGTTCTTTAAAAAAACCAAAAACTATCAACTTTGTTTCCTTTCAGGTCACGTTCTCCTCAACATCATGGCCATTATGAGGGTCTCCTGAGATTCAGCCTTAGTTTTACACCATTAAAAAGTAGCTTAATGAGTGCATACATGACACAGTGATCTGCTGCAACGATCATAGCAAACGACGTCTTCACTGCAAGGCTGACCTGTCTCATTGTCCCAATGAGTGGTCTACCTTGACAACACTCTCCAGTAACCAGTGCACACCGAGAGCATGCTGCAGGCTCAGATGGCAACAGGGACAAGGGATGTGTAATTTCTTTTCATGTAAATTACAACAAGTTTCAACAGGACTTTCAGTGGCTCTCAAAATGAGGCAGCATGTACATTGCCAAGTACACGCTGACTCCTCTCAGAGCATCAAACGTCAGGTTTTTGTCTAATCATTTATTTACTTTGCAAGCAGAAACACGCCTACATGGTTGGCTCATTTGTTTTCACAGTCCTGTAGAAGGTACTATTGACCATAGCACCAAAAACATCCCCCAAAAAAACATGAGACTGCTGTTCTCAAACTCCACCTTTGAAAGGGCCTTGCCAAATTGAAAATACTCCTTTATTTTCATATGCTTTTTTTTTTTTAACCTTATTCCTGTTACCTGTGTTAACACCATATTGCTTGAAAACAATATAGCTAAAGAGTAAGATTGTCCTGATTTTCTTTAGATTGCTTCATCAAGTTACAGTGTGCTGAGCATAGTTAGTTTTTTGCTATCCTTAGTAATGTTTAGAAAAGAGTACTAACTTCCCAGGCAGTTTGTGAACTGCACTGTTATGCTTACTGTGTTTTGGAGACCATCAGAATGTGATATGTATGTAGTAAAAATTTTACATGCATCAAAACTCAGCGGGTAAGAAATTCGATACCACATTGACTAAAGTTGTTCCTTCACATACTTATAATATGAAGGCATTGCACTCAAAATGATTCATTTTCCTTTCTTTTTATTTTATGGGGTTTTTTTTTAACATAAAATTGCAGCTGTGACAGAGTACCTTTCTTTTCCACCCCTCACACAAATTAGGGGCAAGAAAGAGAGAAATACAAAAATGTGCCTAACGATTCTGAACACTTTTATCTCAGCATTGATTACATATGGCACAGGCATGTTTATTTTATGAAGTAAAGTATTTAGGCTTCTGTGCCATTCTAGAATAATCTAGCAAAGAAAAAGAATGTCTCTAAGAGTAAGTAAAGAAAAAGTATAAAGAAAAGGATAAATGTTTTTGTGCAGCCAAGTAAAGTCATTTGCAGATGTCATTGCATGAAGGTTTTCCAGAGTTTTTATTTCACTATAAATGGTTCTAGTCCAGTATTGTACCCTCCTTATATTAATGTAAAACTCAATCAGAATTCAAATAAGGATTAACCACCCAAAGAGTCTGGCACAACAACAGAAGTACTCACTAACTTTTTTCCTACATGTTATTAGCAGAGGGAATTTAGGTTAAAGAGTTTCATTACAAAAATGTAATTTTTAATTATTGACTGTCTGCCTTTTTTCTCTTTCTTCTCAATGACTGAAAGTTTCCACATCCCCTTGTGGCTCAGGGTAATCTTTATTCAATAAATATTTTAGACAGTGAATAACAGACGTCCTTATGAGCAAGTGGAGAAGTCACTCAGCTCACCAAAACAAAGAAATTCTTTTGGTTTGGTGAATTGGAGTCTAGTACTGGGAATGAAGAAGGAGTAATTTCTTGTCTAACCATTTCTCATCTTTAGTCATTTGCTCAAAGCAGTTAAGAGACAAAGGCAACAAACATTTGCAGACATTTACAGTGTTAGATTCATGTTTAAGAGCAGCATTTTTTTCCAGTTCTTTTCAAGATTTCTAGTAAAGGAATAGAGAGAAGACTAAATTTTGGTTTATAAAACACAGAATTGAATGGGCTAAAATAACAGTGGTTTTTATACAAGCTTAATTTTCAGATGCTAATGTATGGCTGAATCTTGGATGCATCAACCAACACGAAGTACAGCTACATAAAATTACTGTTATTAAGTTTCAGAAGGTGTATCTAAATGTGAATTTAGCCAGGTTATTCAGTCTCCATACTTGGGTATCTGCACATACAACAGTAGCAATGAGGTTACAGAGGTAACTGCATATATGTGTAAATATCTTCAGTTGAGTTTGAAGCTGTAGTTGTGAAGTATTGGGACATTTCCTGAAAATATTACAATGAAAAGGATGGTCTGACAAACTGCTTTATTCAAGCCAACAACAGAACTCCAATTTGGTTTTAATAAAGCAAGAATTTAGTCTTTGAAATGAGTGCAATGAACTTTTCCTCAAAACTGAAAGGATATCATGGTAGTACCCTGCATGCTAAACTCTTCATCTTGAACTACCTGTCCTTGGAGGTTAAGAAAGTACTGACAAGAGTGTTGGCCTCTAGCGTTGTCGGTCAAGATCCCATCAGATGCCATTTGCATGGATATGCTAGCAGAGATTGAGCAGTAACAGTGTTAAGAGAAGATGAACATGATGGGATCATTGAAATAGGCATTTGACAGATTTTTACTCTCCAGGCTTATTTTATTACCCATGCCTCTCAACAGGACTGTGTTGTTCTTAGCTGGGTTTATTAGAGTGAATGTCTTGTGAGTTTTAACTGCAACTGAAGCTAGGATGTTGACCAGTTACCAAGCAGCTTCCTCCTATTGTTTCAACAGACTTACATTTCTAAATCTTGTCTCTCCTTTCTATTGTCTAGGTTCCTGCCTTCATTCTTCTCCCTTAACAGCTAAATCCCTTTGAGAATATATATAATGTAGAGACAGAGGTCTTCAAACACCCACATGAATTGTATGCACTGTGACTTGTTCCATTGAAACCATGAAGATGGGGTGACACAAAGTTTTTGCAGGATTGGAGCTGTACTGGCGATGCTGAAAAGGAGGTTCTGTGACTAGATCCTCTTTCCCTGTTCTGTCTACTGGGCAGCATGTCACAAGAAAAAAAGTATCACATCTTAGTTGGAAAATTAGGTTTAGAAAATAATTATTACAATAGCTAACATCCTATTTAATTAAGAAGTGCCCATCTTTCAAGATACCTATTTTCCCAGCTCTGAATTTCTTGTCTGGATACTTCATTTGAAAAGACTAATGTTCTCTGATTTAAAAGAAAACATAACAAAAAATCCTTCACCCTACCAAAACTAATTTTCTTAATTTTCTCTTGGCCAGACGGCTACATTTCTACAGAATTACATTCAGTCCAGAGAACAAATTGCATCAGGGTTTTGTTGTGTTTTTTTGTTCTTTTTTTTTTTGCAGGCATTCATAGCTTTCATTGCCTTTGATAAAATTTTCTCTTGCGAAATGAGCCTTCTTGGGACCCTATCATACCTTACATTTCATGTAATACTTCTAGGATGAGTACTCAAACAGGCCATTGGTTGTCAGCAATACTCTGGTAATTCTCAAATAGTTTTAAAGAGATCTAGTTCACACCATGAAGTCAAAGAAACTTCAATATTTATTCACTGAGATGTGAGAGCTCTATCTCCTGCTTCAAGAAGGAGTGCTGTATCATCTTGATGGATAGGGATAACATTCCTCTCCAGTATCCATGAGCATTTTGTGTTAATTTTGTTTTCAATACTTTTCCTTGCTTTCACTGTTCGATGACTGTGGATGTTCTCTCTCAGATTACTAAAGGAAGCTACACATTTTAAGTGAATGCATCCAAGTAACCCAAAAGACTGAATTTGTGAATGTGAAATCTTTTCTGTGGTGACAGAACATGACTGCACTTACCATACTCAGCAGAGGCCATGTGGCAAAACATGGAGTCTTTAGATGCAAGAATGACATCTCCTCTGTTCAAACACTAATGTTAAAATATGGTGCCCTTCTTTCAGCAAAGTTTAGGTCAGTGTGGAGGCTGCTTTGAGCAGTACTCACCATCTGTGCTGTCTGATGGCCACTGGCCTGGGTATTGACAGCCCAGTGAAAATGGGTCATGAGCATTGCACCACACATGCAACTGTGCTACAAACCATTTAGACACATAAATTCAAGACAGTGTGCTACCTGTCAAGCCCTAATTTTCAGCCATGTACTAATATGTTTAAAGGGGGTATTTGGAGGATGGCTTCAGCTACCTTTAACCTTCCTCAGTGCAATGACTCTTAATTGAGACAAAAAAGTAACAAGACAATCTGAACTTCATATTGCTGAAGTTACAGAGATTCAACTACACACTGTCAGGTAAAGTGCAAAATAAGAATTACACATTAGAACAATTTGAAAAAAGGCTTTCCCAGAAAGACATGATTGCAGGAATGTTATGAATGGATAAAGTATGAAATTTGACAGTCAGACACTTTTCTGTAAGATATTTGCTTGTTTCTATTTAGTGTTACAGTAAACTGTAACTGGTCAGACTTGCCCTTGTCTTCCAAGCTAACTTTGCATTATCGACCCACAAATAGAATGAAAATGACTGACTAGCTAGAGATGCAACACAGGGCTTTTTTTCCTCTTTTTTTTTTTTTTAATAAGAAAACGGGTATTTAAATTGTTTGAATTACCACAACCAATTCACATATGCTATATGCATGGCTTGCTAACACTTTTGCACATATCAGGAGATTCATCTGGCTTTTAAAATTGAGGCTGCAGTGTTCAAATGAATTGCCTGCCCTCCAACTCAGTAGGTGCTCGATGGGGCTGAACAGCTGCACCGGCTTGAAAAGAGTTGCTATTGTGCACCACACATTATGGTCCCGAGTAAGAACAGACTGCTGCTAACCAGCATGGCTCTTCACATTCAATGCTGGTAAGTACCCTCAGGTTGAGAAACCAATGTGCCAAGTATTTTCCCCTAGCTTGCTTTCCCCTGTGGTGATATATCTCTATGGACAAACCTTCTGTAGTTATCAACATGGAAACGTGAGAAGCGTTAGGGAGTGCTCTTATACGTGATACACATGGAAGACCAAGTGTTGATCTCCGATAATTCATCACTGGCTGGGGCATTTTTCTCTGCTTGTAATACCCTTCTGACATTCCTGGTTAGGCATTAAATGCTCATTATTAAGCCCACTGAGAAAGAGAAGGGCATTGTATTGCAAGTGTTGTGTCATTTTGAGTGTGATAGTGCCAGCCTCCCAAAAATAATGCTTCATTCAAGTGCATGGCATGTTCTCTTCCCAAGGTGCTCTTTAAAGAACTGTATTCTTACTAGGCAGGAGGCTCATATCTGAGGATGACCAATGCTGGCCCCTTGCTCTGTGGGCTGGCAAGTGTGGATAGTCCTGCAGAGGTGGCACAATCAGACCCTGGGGAGGAAAGAGTCCTTTGCAACACTCAGCGGCAATCTCTCCTGCCAATTAAGGAGATCTGTGGACAGAATCCAAGGGGGAATGCAACCCATTTGCCTTGGCTGGAAGAATGAAGGCTCTGGTCTATGCAGATGGTGATGCAGGCAAAGAGAAATGGAAAGAGCTGTTTGCAACAACTCCTTTTTGGGAGCCGCAGAGGAACTGGAGGCCATTTTAAGACTAAAACAAAAGTGGTACTTTTGAAAGGATAGAGTGAAATTTTTAACCCTGTATCTCTTGCTAAGCTAGTAGGCACTTAAGAGTACAGCATAGCACAGCACTTTTAAAGGCTTGTGCTCCCATTAAGATATGTAAGTGAAGCGTCACTGAGAATTTGTGCACTGTTTATTCAGTCTTGGTCACAATGACAACTTTGATGCTCACACTACAAATAGTTTGGAACAAATGCAGCACCAAGAGGGACTGCCAAAAAGTGAAACAAATGTCTTCTGTGGGAGTAAAGGGAAATCCCAAAAGACTTAGGCTTCAGGGGTTTTCCACTATGCTTTCCACTGTCAGACATGGCCAAGTGAAATACTGTTTAGTGATTTGAAGTGTATGTACAGGGTACCTGCTGGAAAGGCTTCAAACATCTTGACTGTCCTGGCCTCAAGGGGGATAACAGTTATTATGGATTTGAGGGTTTCAGAGGTAATATCTTCAAACCAGCTCCTCTGCTGCTCAGTGGCAGAGATGTTTTTTTCTCAGGTAACATCTGGGGCTGAGCTAAAGAGGCAAAGAAGGAAGACAATCCCTGTCTAAAATTGGAAGGCTAATCCATCCTTCTCCTTTGCAGACCTTGGGTTAGTCAAACCAGGTAGGCTGTGTTGTAGTGATGATCTGTGATAGATCAAGAATCATTAGTATTTCATGTTTTAGAGAACTCTGGGGTTTGACCTGGTGAACTGACAGCAGCCTCACAAAACCAGGCATAAGCATGTTGCACAAACTGGGTTTTTTGCTTTAAAATACTGCAGGTAAGGCTCAGTCATCATGAGTCATTGGTCCCACACAAACCCATTATGCACAGTCATGCCATCAAACTACTCTCTCTTACAGCTAGCAAAAATCAGTGGAAGAAAGTAAACTATTCATGGTGAAATAGTCTTTCACCATCACCAAGTCACTTTGTTGGTTGGTGGCAACATTACTGTATGTCTGTGAATGAAGGAGGAAAGGGTATGACCTGTTAGTAATTCTGCAGGTGTATTACCAAGATGATGCTTTAACTCCTTCTCTAAACAAATTTATCTGATCATAGTGAATTTTACAGGCAATTGAAGAAAAAAATCCTTAGAAAACATAGGATATAAAATATCCATTGAACACTCAAATCCAATTTTTTTGGCAGGTCTATGTCTTCCAGAGTAATTTTGCCTTTACCATTCTTACAAAAGGAGTCTAGTGATCTTCATCCATTCAGCTACTGTGATGTGATCTCAGAAATACTTTACGTTTCATGGTGAGAGATGGTAGGATAAAAGTAAAAGCTTTAAATCATATTTGTATATCTCGTCTTCAGGCACTGGTAGAATTATGTCTCGTGTTCTACTTCTGCAGCAGCATCTCTTGGATTCCAAGATAAATACAGCTAGTATTTCTGCTGTTAAGAAACAGGATGTCCTGACACAGGACTTCTAGAAGCTCTCTGGACTGCTCATGGATGTGCCTGTGCACAAGAATACTGCATTGTGAACACAGCATAGAGTCACTTCCTCAAAAATTCCTAATAGTAGTCTTCAAATGCTTAAAATGCCCTCTTCCTCCACACCTTCATCCTCAAGTATGACATAAGTAGCAGGATTTTCTTTTTTTTTCAATTGTGGTGCAATGTTAATTACAGGATTATCCTGACCATTCCAGGACGTGTAGCCAGCTGATCTTGCTTCTGGCTGCGGGTAATAAACACTTATGCACATTTCCTGTTTCCTGATCTCACAGTGAGTATATTTATATGTACATAGATTTGACGGTTGATTTAAACATTTATCACTGTTTCCCAGATCATTTCCGGCTTTCCTTCTCCCCTAAGCACAGTCCTTCCTGTATTGTATCAAAGTAAAGTACATTTCTGGGTGGTGAACATTTGCTTCCGGACAGGTAACACCCAGTAGAAGCAGATAACTTCAGAGAGTTGACATTTCAGCATGCAGATTATTTTTGCAGAGCCACTAAATCCCAACACAGTTCCTGCACATTCTACTAAAGCTGGCAAAAAACATCAGCTGGTATGGGTCAAGCTTTTCCTTACTGTTCACTCTGCTTTGAGCTACATACTACACAGCAGTTGGTGGTGTGCCTAAATGTAAAGGAAGAACAGCACTGAATCAAAACAGTGAAGTTATATCCAGTCCTTCATCTTTACCTATGCACTACATTTCCAGAGTTTTGTTCAGTCGTATTTCATGTCTAGCATATATGTGATGGATTTCTTTGCACGTAATACAATGTCCATAGTGTTATCAGATACACAGAGGTTTTATTTTATTGGTAACTTTATTGTTATAAAGTCTGCATATTAATTGCTGATTAACTTGTTCTTCTTGTTTGGGATAAGCTCTTTTATAACTCTTCAGCCTTAGAGTACTCATTTTTTACCTTGTCTTCAGTAATTCCAGATATTTAAAACTCTTTTGTTTTTCAAAAAGAAACCCTATTACCCCTTAAATATCTTAGTATTTGCAGAAGATGACATTTTAATGGCAGTGCAAAGTAAAGTCTTTTTTCCCCAGTAAACTCTTCTAGCATGGATGGGAGCCAGATCCGCACAGATCCACTAGTCTGCCTTGACCTATTCCTGGAGGTAAAGTTCTCAAAATGAACTCTATCCACATACTTTGCTCAGTCTTGTTTTGGACCCTGTTTGGATATTCAGCAGAGATGCCATTCACAACAATTTCTGCTTATCCCAGAGAAGTGAGAAAAGACCACTTCATAAATGATACAACTTTTGCTCAACATTGTATTGTAATTTCATGATTTGAAATGTTTACCTCCACATGAAGGATTTTTTACGCTGCCAGTTTTCTCAAACCCTTACATCAACATTCAGCTAACCTGTCTCCTCCTATTCTTCCCACAAAAATTCTTTGTATTTATGTAACTCCTAACTTTCTCATCCAAAAAATTACAAAAGTAGTATTATTAAGTTTTAATGGCCATTTTTTAAGGAGTGATGTAGGAGTCTTGCCTCATGGTGCTTATTAAATTTCATGAGTTGTATAGCTAAATCCTCTCACAGAATTAATTTAAAGTTTAAGGAACAGTCATGAATTTAGACCAAAGAACACTTACCCTTGCTGGAGGGGGATCAGGCTACAGTATATTCAAGTGAACTGCACATACATAAAGACCTGAGACCTCATGGGATGCACCCATGAGTGCTAGGAGAGCTCTCCCAGGTCACTGTGAAGTCGCTTTTGGATACCTCTGCAAGAGATCCCTGATGACTGAAAGACAGAAAATGTCCTTCCTGACTTCAAGAGAGATGAAAACAATGATCTGGCAAACTCCAGGCTGGTTGTTCTCAACTCAATCCCAGGGAAGACTGGTAAATAATCCTAAAAAAATATTTCCAAACATATTGGGGACAAGAAGGGGATTAGAAGAAGGGGAGATCATGTCTGACTATTCTTATACTCTGTCTTCTACAAGAGGGCAACTGGCTCAATAGATAAGAGGCAAGAAGTGGATGCTGTTTAGCTTGACTTAGCAAGGCTTTTATCTCTCATAATACCATCATAGACAAGCTGATGAGATATGAGCTAGGTAAGTGCACAGTGTGATAGATCAAAAACTGTGAAAACAACTAGCATCAAAGAGCTGCATACAGCAGCACAAAGGCCAGCTAGAGGCCAGTCACTACCTCAAGGGTCAATACTGAGTCCAATACTGTTTAACATCTTCTTTAATGACCTGAATTATGTGCACCCTGTGCAAATTTGCCAACAATACAAACACAGGAGCAGAATGGCCATGTTGTCATTCAGAGGGACCTGGAGACACAGAATAAATGAGATAAGAAGTCTGTGAAGTTTAACAAAGAGAAAAGTGAAGTTTTCACCTGGTGAGGATTAACATTATGCACCAGTACAGATCAGGGTCTGGCTGGCTGGGAAGCAGCTTTGCAGAAGCCCAGGAGGTCCTGGTATACAACAAGTTGACTACAACCCAGCAACGTGTCCTTCCCACAAAGAATTCTGACAGTGGGAGTGCCTCAGGAGTGTTTGCAGCATGTTGATGGATGAGATACTTTCCTGCCATTTAGGAGGCTACACCTGGAGTGCTGGGTCCAGTGCTGTGCTCTACAGCGTGAGAGACATGGACATACTGGAGTGGGTACAATGAAGGGTCACAAAAAAGTCAAAGGGGCTAAAGCATCTGTCATACAAGGACAGGCTGAGCTTTCTGGGACTCTTTACTCTGGAGAAGACTCAGGGGGACCTTATCTATGTGTATAACCAAAGACAGTAGCCTCTTCTCAGTTGTGCTCAGTGACAGAACCAGTGTGTACAAACTGAAATGCATAAAATACTGCTGAAACATAAAAAAAACACCTTTCTTTTTTTGTTATTGCAGTGGTAGTCAAACACTGGAACAGAGCCCAGAGAGGCTGTGGTGTCTTCATCCTTGCAGATAATCAAATCTAACAGGACATGTCCCTGAGCAAAGTTGACCCCGCTCGAAGCAGAGCTGAGACTGGGCAGTTGTTGGAGATGTTGGTCAGCCTTAGCCGTACTGTGGTTCTGTGATTCTGTGATTGAGATGACTAAACCCAATGAAAAACAAATTTTCTTTATCAAAGAATCATAGAATGGTAGGGGTCGGAAAGGACCTCTAAAGATCATCTAGTCCAAACTCCCTGCTCAAGCAGGTCCACCTAGATCAGGTCACACAAGAATGTGTCCAGGAGGGGGTTGAAAATCTCCAGAGTTTCTAATTAATACATAAAAAGAAAACAGAGCTTAAGTGGTGGAGTACCTGTGTGGAAACAAAAAAAAAAAAACCCGTTTCATAGGAGACGGCATCTTTTTTTCATTTTGGAAGTTGTTCCCAAACAAGTTAATTTTAGTGAGATATGGGGCAGTGAGTAAATTGTAAGATCAACTCTGAACATTAATAGCTCCGTATTGCACTTGTGAAAAATGTTTCATTCCACGCAAAGTACTTCTTAACTCTTTGAAGTTCTTCATTTCAAACTGAAAGATAAGATACATGCAAAACAGAAGAGATATTGTATGTCTTTTTAGTGACTCTTCCTGAAATATCAATTGAACATGTTTAAAAACTAGGTTACATGATTCTGGTAGATTATGTCTGGGTTAATGCCAGCAAGTTACACACTCCAAGAAAGGTGAAAATCTCCCCAAACTAGAGAGAAATTAATGTTGCCAAAATTGGGTTGAATGCTTTCCAAGAGTATTTCCAAACAAAACTCCCCCATTACTCACGTGGATGCCAATAAACAGGTCAACTTTAAACCCTGGAACTTTAAATGCAGTGAAAGTCAAGAGCTCATTTGCTACAGCAGGACTTTTGTTCTTTTTTTTTTTTTTTTAAATTTTAGCTCTTAGAGGACACTTTCTATATTAGGAAACAAGTCACTTGTCCTGGCATTACCCAAGATATAGACTTTTTCTGTCATCTGACATGGAAAGAAACAACTGCACAAGAAGTTCTAAGATGAATTCCCTGCTCAACTAAATAGCTGAAGATAAAGAAACAACATTGTATGCTGCTGTACCTGTAGGTAGGAGACAATGGATTTTTGTCTCTGTAGGAGACAATGCATTTTTCATTTGGAAATTTATTGTTGAGTACCTAGCAATCTATCCTTTCATGGATAAGAAAGCTATCCATTCATGAATACTTTTCTGGCATTTTTTTTAATAGTGAAATTTGTTCTAATGATTTAATGTTCAGTAAATTAACTCACAATACTGCCCATATTGAACCCAACTTGTCAGGCTCTTGTGTGTGTAACTATGTAATTGGAGCATTCCACTGAGTAAATGTATCCATAAAACATCATAATATAGATGCAAATGAAATAATCAGGAAAAATAATGTATATTCTTTTTTTTCATTTTTAACATTCATTACATTTTATAAATTGAGGTCTTTTATGAGTCTTTGATCTCTACCAGAACACCTTATGCCAGATTTCACTTTTTTCTTACTCCAGTGACTGTTATGCAGCTACATTATTGATACATAAGCGATTCATTTGTGGGTGAGTAGGGCAGTTGTTTTTGTACAATCATGCACATTCCAGGTGTGCATCACTATGTAACATTATCCAATGTCATACACACGTATACACATATATATACAGGCGACGAAAGAGACTGAACTGACGGAACATAGAACTGAAATGGAAAAAGTCCTTCACAAAAAAAAATCTAATTCTGTAAAATCCCCAAACACTTCAGAGAAAAGTCTGATAGAAGACTGAGAAGAAAAATGATTCACCACTATTTAGGAGGTGGGAGACCAAAGTTTGATCAGAAAAAGGATATTTGGAATAGACAAGTACGATGAAGGCAAATGTCCTTAATACAATTGATAGTAAACACAAATGGAATAAAAGTTTTGGAGAAATAGCTAAAGGAAAGGCAAGGGGGAAAAAAAATCAAAATCAAAGATTGAGCTTATTACAAAATATGTACACATGACCACAAAGTTCTGTTCTTTGAATTCCACCAGTGCAGTAAACCAGCCAGAGATATCCAAAATCTACATCTGATATGTGATCTTAAACATAGCAAGACTTTACAAAATTCTTCTTCTATCTATTGTTTTCTTACTAGATTTTCTGCCTGAACTGGGATTTTAGATATATCACTACAAAGAGAAAAAAAAAAATCCTGACTTGTCATAGTACTTCCTTGATCCTTATCCCTAGAAAATATTGGTATAGCTTTTGGAAGAGCTAAGATGATATTTTATAATGAAGTTTACTGATTGTAACTGTGCCACAAAAGAAAATTCCCTGTGTTTTGAAGAAGGGAAAAAACAGTAGAGGCAGGAGTGTGAAGAAATGCCCTTCCTCTAGCCTGTGCTGGAGAAGCTTTTAGGGTCTCTAGCAATGTCAGCAGAGAGTGTCAGCATCAACCCCCTATACGGGGCCACCCAGGCACTCTGCTCCTGCCCCATCTCTTCACCCATATCTGGTTTGGCATGTTGTTGCTCTTTTTTCTGTTACCCAGGCTCTGACCCAGAAATCCCCATCTGATAGTAGAAAAGAATCAATCCTTTCAGCTCTTGGCCTAGCTTGTAACCCTTGCCCTCTTCAAAACTCATGTGAAAGCTTTCCACTTGCATCCCAGCTAGGCCTTATCAAAAGGACATCAAGTTTCCCATCTGCAGGAAGAAGTCTGATGCTGGCCATTCTATAAGGAATTCACAAAAGCAACTAGAGGGCGAGGGAGTATGATTGTAGGAGGAAGCAACAGGAGTAGTGTCAGGAGGAAAGCTCACATGGCGTGGGCAGGGTGTGGGAGATGTGAGATAAAGGCCAGGGAGAGGAGTTTTGCATGCTCACAGTACTTTGCTTTAGTAAGTGCAGGGTTGTGAGTTGACACAAGTATTTTCATATCTGTTTCTTGTGACATGTATGCACATGTTAGTTATAGCTGATGGGACATACATCAGCATGCTAGGGGCCCTGCAACCTTACTCATTTATTGTTACAGCTAGCTAATGATTAACAGGTAAAAACAAAGGAGTTTTTTAAAGAAAACTTTTGTTTCATTTTGTTTCATGGGTTTTTTTGGCAATCTCTTAAAAGCCTTCTTGCAATGTGAGCTTTGTATTTCAGAATACACCAATGGACTGATCGACTTTTCACATAGATTTTTCTGACTTTTCTTCAATGATATTGTCCTTGTTGGCTATATCTAAATGCTTGTCTCTGTCAATGTTCGTAATGTTGTATATGACTTATGCCTATGAAAATCTTTGGGATATGAAAGTTGTTTCTCAAATCTTTATTTGTCATCTACTCTGTCTTGTGAATTTTCTTGTCAGTCCCTAGCTGAGAGAGGAAAAAAAATTGTCCTTGGTCACCACTTTGCTCACAGAAAAATAAAAAATGAAGTGAAGCAATTAATCTGAAATAATTTTTTTATTATTAGTGCTCTCATTGACAAGTTCTAAATATAGTACAGCTTTAATGGAAATATCATTCAGCTATATGCTGTAAATTTCCTCACACAGATAGGCACTGGAAAAGGAAAGCCAAGCTATGAAAAGAAGAGCTACCCCTGCAAGCCCTTTGTGTTGCTCTAGCATCTGTCCTCTACACACCAGCCAGCAGAGACCTCTAGAAGCTGCTCATGGATGGCTTTGTCCTCCTGCACGTTGGCATCCATCACACTGGAGATGCATCTAAATACTCCACCATCTGTGGGACAGCCATTTGCTCCCATGGCGTGTACATGAAAGTCCCACAGCTTTCCCATTTCTGGACCATATGCTGTTCTCATTTATACCCCATGGATTTGGAACCAAGGCATAATGTAAATGGAAAAGTCTAGTTATCAGGATCTGCTGTTTAATTTATGCAGAACTGGAGCATTGTCATTCTGCAAATCATATGGTACACATTTTAGGAATCCATCATTTACATAAAGGTGGGGGTGTTCTGAAAACTAGTATATTTATGAAGACATCTGAATCACAGAATTCACACCCAGATTTCTATTACTACCTCACCTCCAGACTCCGTGATACTTGTTTCTCACTTTTAGGTTAGATCGTTGCAGACACAAAGACAAAATTTGCATCTGGGCTAGGTTTCCAAATGCCTTCAATATTTAGTTTCATCTGCGGTTTTCAGTCAGTCACTCTATTTTTAAAATTTCCATTTCCTCAAAATTCTGTGAAGAGGGGTTTTTTTGTCTTTTAAAAGTACATTTTTGACCAATTTAATCTGTGAAGAATTCAGTTTGCTGTAGTTTATACACTTTCATTGTTCTTTTCTGAATTGGAAGATAGAGTTGGCCCTAATGTGGACATGGACTCTGTAATCTGTGTTTTGAGTCAAGTGATGTGGATATTTTTCTTTAAGTTTTATTTTTTTTAATTGGTGTTACGCATCCTTTTGTTGATGCCAAGATGTTGGAGTCATCACAGTGCAATCCTGAGGGCAACACCAAGTAGCACGAGAGCAAATTGACTAAGCTAACCTTGGTCACCCTTGTGTTGTCAGTCTTGATTAGCTGGGCATCTGGTACTCTCTAGAAAAAGGACTGGGAGGGGTGGAGCTGCAACAAGGCAGATCCCTCATTGCATTAGTTACTAATTTACGTGCTCTTGTGCTTTTGGCTATTAATTTGCATTCCCGTGTGCTTTTCTCAGTTGACATGTTTTTTTCTTCAGTTGCCCTGACTGAAGGCCTGGTGCATAACTCTCCAAACAGTTGTGGACTAGTGGTACCTAAATGCTCTGTGGATTTTAACTTCAGTGCCTTCCTCCTGGCACCAAGAGGGTATTGCCTCTGTCATAAACCACTGTACCACTGAGGCAAACCATTGAAAAACCACGGGTAGCATCAGAGGGCTTTTTTATTTCTGTTGCTTCTGTTGCTGAACAGCTTTCTTAGGGCAGGCTGCTTTTCTTGTTCTATTTGTGGGTTTCTCTCATAAGTCTCACTGTTGAAGATCCTCTTTAGTTAAATAAGCGGTCCAGCAGTCTCCAAAGGGATTAAGAAAAAAAAAAAAAAAGGAGTTAAAAATTGCAGCCTTCCTTACCCTTCCTTTAATTTTTTGCACAACTATTATGGTGCAATATGGAGGACATGGAAAGACATGGTTGCCCACTCCAACTTATCCTTTGAGTAAGCTAGCAATGTTCAACATTTCTTCAAGTTCTGTCAAGTATTCATTGCAAAGCAAAGAAATTGGAGCATCTTGCTATCACATGGCAGTGCAGAATTACTATGTTGGGGCACAATTGATACATGCTGAGTTCCTGGAAAAAAGTAGGTAGTAAGGTTTAGCCAAGTTGCATATGTTGTTAAGTGATGCCACCATCTGGTGAGCTATCATTTTTCTCTGCAGATTGTCATGACAGCCTTCACCAGCTGAGCAGTCACTTCAAACCACTTTGAAGTGGTTTGAGCTCAGCTCACCTGTGTCTGGACAGATGCCCCTCAAGGGATCAAGAGCTGTCTTAGGGTCAGTCAGAGACTGTGAATGAAACCAGGCACTTCAGCAGTGAGCAGAGGAGACATGTGGCAGTGAGATCCTTCCTGGTTATGCCCTGTGTTTCTCCTGGATTTTATTTTTTTTCTTTCTGAGGTGAATTTTGTGACCTAGTGGTGGGCCAAGCTGCCTAAGAGTTACCAAAGCACCAAAATATCTTGCACAGGCACTAGCACAAAGATCTTACTTTTACGGTGAGGGCATGACAAAGTGAACACTCAGACATGAAATATTAGCAAGATCTGAATGATTATGCAGCTTGGCAATTTGAGAGACAGTCTCCTATGACTTTTTAAGTAAAAAGCAACAGCACTTAATTAAATACAACCTTCTCTCTCAGAAAGTTTGCACTTGCTCTGTTGTGTGAAATTTATCTTCTGAGGTTTATAAACCTTCGTCTTTCTTTTCAACCTAAGTTACTTCCCTTGCATTTTGTCAAAATATCAATGACTAATTTTAGATGTTTTGGTATTTGGACTCGATGATCTCTAAAGGTCCCTTCCAACCCTACCATTCTATGATTCACAGAGCAATAAGTGGGAAGGTGTTTTTCTCTTACCTTCTCATGTAGTACCTATTGCTGTATGACAGATAGAAGTATTGCAGAAATGGGATAAAAGCTGTGCAGTGTTACACTTTACTTTCCATTTGCTTTCAGAAGTCTTTTGATTTTAAGAGGCTAGTACATCTCTTAACACAGAATATCTATTCTTGTCCAACTTCGATCCTAACCCAGGCTGTATATTAACTGCAGTCTCCCCAGTGCCTGATTTTATCTCTCTTCTTTGTTCATGTGTCTGGTTAGCAAACTTAGTGTCACCAACGCATATTCATCCCAAGCTCCTGTACTGGATATTACATAGTTTATACATCTTAATGCCAGCTGTCTGTTAATGATCAGCAATATGGGACTGATTATTGACTTTCAGGAGAACTGTGGAGATTGTAAATAACACAGTCTGTTAAGTCTGAAGAAGAGATGTTAAACTTTCTAAGATTCATGAAGCCAAGAAAGAAATTAGTCAAGAACGGACCTGTTGTTGATTATCTGGGCATCTTTAGAGAACAATGGGCATTTCTCAAGACCATTCATGAAATGTTCGACCTCATTGTAGAAGACTGATATTTGTATGCAGCCAAAGCACAGGTAACAAGAGTCAGAGGGAGGAGACAGGATCATATGTCTTGGTAAAATTCCACTCTCATCTGCATTCCACATTGAGGGTTCTCACATGAATTTCTAAAACCCTAAAGGAGTAGAGCAATTTGCCCAGAGTTACTTTGTTCAACTTAATAGTATTATGAATGAGTTTCTTTAAAAAGGATCGTGTAATTGATATTTTTTCTTCTTGCTGCTTCTTCTTCTTTGGTTTCATGTAAACATCTTAATTGATTTCACTCTGCATGATGGCCATGGATATTGTGTTTTGGAGCGAGTTTTGTGTTTCTGTAGCAGTAGTTACTGATATCACTAACATCTAAATCAGCATGGAGAGTCCAATATTGTGTTCTGCTTTAGGTATCATGACTATTATCAGCTATTGCATGCAAAAATAAAGAATCACAGTCTTGGTACATGTAAACTTAAAATAGAAGAACACCACCATCAGTTATTTTACTTTTTAATGTGATTATAAATCTACGAATTCCACAAAGATAGATGTGTAAAGAAGTATAACAGGAATGTGACATATGTGTGTGAGGCTCAAAATAAGCAGATTCTTTCTGCTTAGCCTGGATCTCATAATATGCATGAATAAAATTTATTTGTAAATTCCTCTGTGAGACAAAATTGGGCTTAACTGTCTTTTGTAGCATTTGTTGTTTTTACCTCCAGTGTGTAAAACACTTTGCTATCCTCAGATGACAAAGCATCAAGAGGGCAGATAGCTGTCAGAGGGGCTCAAATCCAGAGACAGAAGTCAGGTCTTTGTACTTCTGTGGATCAGTTTGTCACCTACGCAAGGGTAGCTGAAGAATCAAGAAAAGTTCACTTGCTGCACATGGAGGAACAGAGCAAGAAAAAGGTCATTGAGACACATTAAATGCAAGTGCTTTTTTCAACAAGTCCCAAGGTGCCCCAAAGCAAACAACCACATAGATGATTTAGAAGTCCAATGGGACAGTTTAAAACATATACATTAAAAACAGCAAAACACACACAAGAAGTCCATTACAACACTGCTCAGTTAATATTTATCAGCAGGGAAGAAAGATAGCACCAGCATGGAAAAAAGATCCTGTGCTACCTGGCTTTCTTAGGCTCAGTTCACATGGAAGTTCACAACCTGACTCTGGCCCAGGCTAGTGTACCAGTGAAATCCAAATCCTCACCACACTCTCTCCTACATCTTTCCTCCCCTGTTTCCTGGGCAAGGAAATGGCAGTGTGCTCACTGGAAAGTAAACACAGGAACTGATATGCAGGCATCTGGAAGTCAGCTTAGCTGTGACTTTAACTTCCTGCAGCTTACTTCACCATCTCTGCAGAGAGCAGTAAGAATAAGCATGTTGAATGTTTAAAAAAAATTAAAATGTAAGAAAGAGGCATGAAAGTTAGATGGAATTTGACACTGTGTGAATTATTATCTACTGTTTCTGACCAATGATCAATTTGTCTATGTAGCATTTGAAGGCTTTGGATAAGGATCATCTGTTTGTGGCAGCAGACTGAGAAGACACATCTCCTTTTTAGTGCTTCATTTTGATGGAGGCTACTTGCTTATTTTGGTCTGAGGGAAGCAAAACCAAGCTGTGATAAAGATTCCATGTTCAGCATTTTGACACTTGATAATGTTTATATCAAAAACAAACATTAAACTGTTTTAAATGGTAGGGTCATGTATTATCAAGTGTGTGTTCATTGTATATCTAAGAAAAGACACTTCTTTGCCTGTGACATACTGTTGTAGCTATTAGACTATCAGAATTGGTGGGCTGAGTATATTACCCCAAATTGACATTTTCAGGTTTTTTGGTGCTACTCATGGTATTAATTCTGCAGCCCTTCCTGGAGCATAGAGATTAGTCAGGATTTTAACCCAAGGACAAAGACTTTAAAAAGTGGAATGAGAGGATCTGAAATGGTATAACAATACTGTGGGAAAACAATCTTTCCAGACCAGTGTTGATAGACAGGATTTTGCCATGCTCCTATGCAGAGAGGTGACATAGACACAGCCTAGTTCTACACTTTTAAAGGCTATTATCATGGAATTCCTACCTCCTCCTTAGTTTGAAGGTTAACCAATTCCAGGGTCTCTTCCTATTGACTACCTCAAGTTGAATTCAAACTTCCTCATCTCCTTAAGAGTCAGAGGAAAATTTTGTAATATAGCTTAAATGAAATGTGAGTTCTAGTCCTCTCAGCTCTGAACTCGTCCTGGAAGGGTGTCATAGTTTAACTTCAGCCAGCAACTAAGCACAATTGTCACTCACTTACTCCTTTCCCCCCAGTGGGATGAGGTGGAGAACAAAGAAAAAACAGTAAAACTTTTGAGTTAAGAACAGCTTAATAACTAAACTAAACTAAAATAAAATGTATGTAGAGCAATAATATATAATAGTAATTGTAATGAAAAGGAATGTTACAAAAAGACAGAGAAATTAACCCCAAAGCATAAAAGCGCTGCCAAATTCAACAACTGCTTACCACCCACTCATCTGGGACATGATATGATCCTCTCCTTCAACTCCTCCCACTTTGTGTTCTGTGTATGATGTTCTATAGTATGGGATATCCCTTTGGCTAGTTCCTGTCAGCTGTCCTGGACATGCTCCCTCCCAGGTTTTTGTGCATCCCCTAACTCTCTCACTGGCAGGACAGAAAAGGCCTTGATGCTGTGCAAGCACAGCTCAGCAATAACCGAAGCATCCCTGTGTTATCAACATTTTTCTTAGCCTAAATCCAAAACAAAGCCCTATACTAGCTACTAGGAAGAAAATTAACTCTGTCCTAGACAAAACAAGGACAAGAAACCAGAGAAAACTACAGTTATCTTTGGTAAGCTGTAGCTGTATCTTAGGACAAATATCCCAAGTTCTGGTTGGAAAAAGCTAATTCTGTAAATGCAATGAATCCACTAATGTGCGAAGAGATTATTTTGTTAAGAACATGGAAAATCAGGGTTGTCGTTCAGCAGGTAAAGAAGATACCTAGAAAATACTGTGAAAATGTTTAACACTGAAAATCTCTTCAAGCTCTTGATGCTATAAATGAATCTCTTTTAAAAGTACAGACTCAATATTTTCCATAACAGCCAGACTAAATGCTTCATGACATACTTCATCGTCTTTTCATTTTCTGCAGCAGTGAGTAGGAAGAATACACTCTGCTATACTGCATCTGAGTTCAATGATTGTACTGACATCTGCTGGCATAATAATATTTTTAACAATTATCTGCAATATTTCAGGTAAAAAATTACAAGCTTTTTAATTGTGGTGTAAGAAAAACATTACCAACTACAAGTACATATTTTACTTTTTGGTTTTGGCATTAAAGCAACCAATAATAAAATTTGTGCTCACATCTTGCTTATAGTGGAATATATTTTCAGAAATATCATTGTCATTGTAATGAAATACACCATAACCAGGGTTTTAATCTGAGTATTTTGGCTGGCTGACACATCAACCAATTTGTTGTTCTGTTTTTTTTTGTTTAGCACACTCTAGTCACACATTGAAAGGGACCAGGAATGAAGATACATTTAATGGTAGGCACAGGTTTCCCAAGTCAAGAGTTTAAATAGCCTAGTATTACATCAGAACTGCTGTATTACCACTCTGACAGTACAAACGTCCTGCAACACAAAATTTGCTTGAGGACAGAGAGACACCCAACTCTCTCTTGCTTTCACCTCTGACTGAAGTTATTGCAGCACTTCTGAGAAGAGTGTTTAACATATAGCTGGCCAAGCACATCATGAAATGGAAGGGAACACCATTAGTAATAAACATGCTAAA
Organism: Colius striatus; assembly: GCF_028858725.1. NCBI lineage: Eukaryota > Metazoa > Chordata > Aves > Coliiformes > Coliidae > Colius > Colius striatus. The sequence continues at coordinate 57,377,622 of NC_084790.1, read as the reverse complement.
AAGCTGATGGGCAGGGAACAGTACACATGAATCAATGAGTTTTACAAATTATGTCTTTAAAACACAAAATTACAAGCAAACAAGAACTTTCACATGTAAAAGAATTTCCAGTGGAATGTGTCCTCAGCCATTTAACACATTGAGGAGATTATTCCAGACTTTTCTCAAAATTTACTCTGTAACCTTCTAATGGGTATCTTTTGCTAAATTTTGGACAATTTTTTTCCTCAAAACCTGAGGAAGAAAAAGGTATGCTAAGTTACCATATTTTAACTAATGTTTCATTGCTAGATTTCAAGTCATATTTCACAGAATGTCCAATGTTGGGAATGTTCTCTCTAAATTTGCTTGAGTCCTGTGATTGTAGGGTAGCATTTTGATCTTGACCAGAGGAGAGACACACCATGTGTACTGTGACAGTTCAGAAATGGGGACAATAAACCTAAGAAATTACATTATCTGAGATTTAATAGGAATTTCTATGCTTTGTCTTTCAAAGAATCTCTAAAACTGTCTGTGGAACAGCCCACTTAATAGTAAAAGTTGCAGGATATGTATAGAAGCTGTTGCTTGATTTCTGTCTATACTCATCACTAAATCTAATTCATTAGCAAGATGTGCAAAACACCATGATAACACATGATCGAGCTATGCTAGGTTGAACAGATCAACCCTCTAAATGTTTAACTTATATTTTACCCACAGTCAGACAGAAACTACAGTTTTACAGGCTGCTTAAATGTGATTACAGTTTTTCCTCAGGATTTGGGCTTTAATAAAACAGTAAGAATGCATTAAGTTTGAGATGGAGGAGCAATAGCTTTGTTAAGTATCTAAATGCTTGACTTGGGAGGTAAAATATCAACAGATATCTTGATTAACAAGACATGAGGATGTTTTGTGCCTCTGAAGATCTGATATTATTTGTAAATTAAACACCATAATCACATGAGACAGATCCTTTCATTCTTTAGTTGCTGTAAGGATACATGACTCACTATAGTTTGCTCGGATGAACTATTAACCAATAACCATGTTCTATTTTTTCTCCTTACTGTCATGTAACTTCCTAAAACTACAACAAATCACAAGCAATTTGGCCCAATCAAACCATCTTGTCATGACAAGTTCTGTGTGACATTAGAGCAAGGCATTAGGAATATAAAATAGTTTACCATCAATGGTTATTATTTAAAAAAATATTTAAGAGTATTTGAAAAGATATTTAAAGATTAATTTATTGAAGACAGTAACAAAATGAAAAACAGCTTTTAGTAGGAGCCCTCCAACTGAGTATTGCACAAATACTAGTCAAAAAACATAGCTCTTTTGCAGAGTTAATTTATAAGAATTGCATTCTTTTTTGGTTGGCAAGACAAAACAATCCTTGTATATCATTCAACGATCCCTAAGGGTGTGGCAAAGGAAAATCACATTCAGGGCTGCAAGTAGTGAATTTATTTAAGATACTATGGAAATGCTCCTGTAACTGGAAAGCTTATTTGAACATGAGAATTTAGTACTTCTGAATAGGCTTAGAACTTATTTTCTGTTTCCAATTGTGAAAGTATTGTGATAGAGCTTGCTCTTTGTAAAAGGAAACAAAGGTGAGGATACTATTAAGTTGTTACAGATATTAAGTAACTTTTCATAGATAAGTTACTTTAATGCCTATATAACTAAATTTTCTGCCACATGACTTACCTATTGTAAAATTTTGCTACCTATGGTCAATCCTTGAAGGATGTTTACTAAAGAAAAACAACGATTCTAGAATGACCTTGCCAATGCACTAATTCTATGACCATGAAGGTAACCTCAGGCAATCCAGTCTGACCTCCTCTGCAGTCTGAGGCATCAGATTTTAGATCTGTTAGAAGAGATCCAGAGGAGTGTCACAAAATTCATCAAAGGGTTAGAACACCATTCTTGTGAAAACAAGCTGGGAGACCTCTGCTTGTTCAGCCTGGAGAAGTAAAGGTATTTATTGCAACCTTATAGTACTTAAAGTGGGGTTTATAAGAAAGACAGAGACACACTTTTTACCAGGGCCTACAGTGACAGGACAAGTTTTAAACTGAAAAAGGGTAAGTTTTATTGGACACAGAAAAGAAACTATTCACAATGAGGATGGTGAGACATTGGACTAAGTTGCCTAGGGAAGCTGTGGATGCCCCACTACTGGAAGTGTTCAAGGCCAGACTGGATGAGGCTTTGAAAAAGCTCATCTAGTGAAAGATGGCCCTGCCCATGGAAGGGGATTTTGACCAGATGATATTTAAAAATCCCTTCAAAACAAATCACTCCACAATTCTATGATTTTACATAGTGTTTTCTTTTATGTAGATTATTGCTACCTATTTTAATTTCCCTATTTAGCTGCTGCACATCTTCCAGTAAGGTATGCAGACACTGTCTGACTGTTTCTAATGAAAATAAAATTATCGTAATAAATGTTGTGAGTATTTTCTCTCTGTCTTATTGTTTTTCATGTCCTCATATTTAAGTCTCTAATAGGATTTATTCTGTAACTTTTTTTCTAAACTTGTAGTGATTCCATGTAAACTTCTGTCCTACAGCAAACGGCACCATGTGTTGCACAAAAAAATATTCCATTATGTTTTAATTAGAAACTTCTAGTTTAATTTGAGGTTTCTCAGTACCTGCAGTGAAAGAAACAATGAACTTTTGTTTCCTATCTTCCCTTCTTGTCACATTTTCTGCTCTACAGTGTCCTTCAATTCGTGTTGGTGCCCTGTAAGCAAAGACTGTAGCAGCTATTGAAGTCTCTGTTGGGGAAAAAAATGTCTGATGGTGCACCAGTCATCTCATTTGTACTTCTTCAATTTCAACCATTTTCAGTAAAAACACTAAAAACACTTAATTGCACTATAAAACAGTGGTAGTACATTAATCATCTGCATCCATGTGTATTGTTCATTCTCTGTAATATATTTGATAATTAATGCATGTTTATCTACATGATGCAACTGCATGGATAACAGAAGCATGATGGCTACATTAGCACAGTGTTCACACGGGAAAAGTCAACCTACAGCACTAATGTGGATCTACTGTTTCTGATACTTAAATCATCTCTGGACACTTGAAGTCAAGTGGCACAGAAGTGCATAATGCCACATAAGCATATCTGAAGTGCTCAGTAGCAAGAAGTCAGGACTGGTCCCAGTGTCAGCTTGACCTGATGTCTTTCCTGCTTTATAAGCTTGTAATAAGTTCAGCAAGTTGCAGGGATGGATATTCAATTACATTACATGTCTCTTTTCATCTTACACTTCATAAATGTAGTCCTTACATTTATTTTAGTTTCTCTTGGGTGTTCAACTGATATATCTACAGTTTTGAAGAAATAATTTTTTTAAGCCATCTGTCAAATTAATTTGAAGTATAAATCTCTTTCGTTGATTCTAAGTTTCTATGTTGAAAGTCTATGAGATTTATTATTATAGTGATTAGTAAATGCTTATTGAGTTTTAACAGCTGTTCAAGTTCCTTAATTTCTAGAGTTTGCAACACTCTGGTCTTAACGAGTAGCTCTGGGTTACTAGGCTTTTGTGTTCCCACAGAAAATTTGATTTCTCAAATCTCTCATTAAGGTTGAAAAATCACTTATCCACCACCACACTTTTAAGGAAAACACCTTTGCAAGCAACGCACAACTGTCACTGCTTTAGTTCATATACACACCCCTATCAGACTGCTGATGTTTACGGCTTAATGAAAGCTTGCGGCAAATGAAAGTCAGAAAGTAAAAGTGCTATACATTGTGTTTTTCTTCTCAAAACTGCTTATAACTCCACATAAACATATTGTTCCTGAATAAAATTACAGTGACAAAGTAAGCCTTATTACACTACCAAGAAGACAATTTGCCTGTTCAAACTATTTTCAGCATTTCCATTACAAGTCATACAAAAGGATTAAAATAAAGATGCTTCCAAGGTTGAGAGCATTACATAGAATCATAGAATCATAGAATCATAGAATGGTAGGGGTTGGAAGGGACCTTTAGAAACCATCTAGTCCAACCTCCCTGCAGACCTAGATCAGGTCGCATAGCAACATGTCCAGGCGGGTCTTGAAGACCTCCAAGGAAGGAGACTCCACAACCCCTCTGGGCAGCCTGTGCCAGGGCTCCGCCACCCTCACAGTGAAATATTTTTTTCTTATATTTAAGTGGAACTTTTTGTGTTCCAGCTTCATCCCATTACTCCTTGTCCTGTTTCTATCTACTATAGAAAAAAGGGATGTCCCAACCTCCTGACACCCACCCTTTAGATATCTGTAAATGTTAATAAGATCTCCTCTCAATCTCCTCTTCTCCAGACTAAATAGCCCCAGTTCCCACAGCCTTTCCTCATATGAAAGATGTTCCAGTCCCCTGGTCATCTTGGTGGCCCTGCACTGGACTCTCTCCAGAAGTTCTCTGTCCCTTTTGAGCTGAGGAGCCCAGAACTGGACACAGGACTCCAGATGAGGCCTCAGCAGGACAGAGTAGAGGGGGAGAAGAACCTCCCTTGACCTGCTGGCCACACTCTTCTTGATGCACGAAGGAACAGATCTGTTTGGAAGTTTTCCTGAGACAAAAAGATATAGGAACTGGATCCAAAGAAAATGTTATTAGTCTAGCCTAATATAGGCTTGCAGATCTATTAGATGTCTATGCCTCACTAGAGCTTTCAGGGCCTTGACGAAAATATTGAGATCTGGGAAGAGAGCATCTGTTGTCTTAGGAAATGATGCTACACCAAATGCTGTCTTAGTTGTAATAGAAGGAGATCAGGTTTGTTAGATAGGACCTGCCCTTCATAAACCCATGCTGACTGGGCCCAATCATGTATGGATAATGATCATAAGATTTTCTGTGTAGTTAATACCTGAAACAAAAGCTTGCTCATTTTCATGTAGTGTAGAGATATTTACATATACACAGGATAGGTCAATGGGCAGACATTCTACTTGGAGTGTAGCAGACTCTGATTCAGTTCTCATTCATCCTCCATTCATCCTTTAGACTGAGGGCTGTCTTGATCAAGGACACTACTATGACATCCCTGGGGTAAGCCAAAGACTTCTAGTTTTGAATATCAATAAAGTCATATATGAGGACTGTGAGATAAGACTGTCTCTGTGTCAAATGCAGGGTCTGTGCCCATCCAAGCATACCATTATCTAGGATAGTCTAGGTTATTTTTTAAATACCTTCCAAGAGGAATCTCAATTTGTTTGTCTGAGTGACAAAGACTTCCTTAAAAATGGTGAAAATGCAGGATGCCTTTTTCTGATTGTAGTACCTGAGCAAGAATGTACCACAGACTCCTCAGAAGTCTGGGTACAGTCCTCAAAATTAGACAGAAAAATGTATAATTTATAAATTCTAGCAGGGCTTGCCTGACTGTAGACCAAAAGTAAATTAGGAAACAAAGCATCATCTAGGTAAACTCAATGTCATAAACATAATGCTAACGGATCTCAAGGGGTGAAGACCCAGGCAGCAAACTTGCATGGCACTGAGTGTTGGGTGTAACAACACTGGTAGCTTTCTCTAGATCTGGGAAAAAACATTTTTCGTGTCTTCAGCTTGAGTAAATTCTGTAAGAAATATTTCTTTCTAATTTTTCTGAGAATAGTTTTAAGACTCAGAACACTTACTTCACTATAGAGGAATTGACAATGGTAAATTTAAAAAAAAACATCTGCACAAGGTATCTCCAGTGAGGGTGACCTTGCAAGCACTGGCAATGTTCCTGCAGTGAAGTCCACCTGAGCTGTCATACATCAAGTTTCAGGAAAAAAGAACATGTACAGTAATCTGAAAGAGGTAAGGATAAAGGCTGCTTGGAGCAGGAAGACAGGCTTTGTGCTGTATGTAAAACAGTGATCTAACTTTGTACATAACTAGTTCCAGCTAGTTTATGGAAAGAGCTGTCCTACAAAAGGATGAGGGTTTTTCTCCTGGCTAACCTCCTGTCTCTATTGTCAAGTCCTTCCTATTAAAAAAACCACAGGGCTACGGTTAGAAGGTATGGAGAGGAAGGAGTACAAACATCTCTTGCTGCCTGCAACAGCTCCTTTCTGCTGTAACTGCTGCATTTTACAAACCAGATACGCATTTTGAACCTTCTTCATATTCAAGAATGTCTGTGTATCATAAGGTAGTTAAGGGTTATGAAATACAATAGGTTAAATATTTTTGTGCCCTTTATCTTCCCATGTTTCTGCAGTTGCCTGGGCATTTAGAGTTCTGTTTTTCAAATCTCAAGTTCTCAAATGATACAGATATGACAGAAGAACACAGGAGGGAAAGAGTGATGCTTGTTTAGTTTGGTTTAGTTTATTTTTCTGAAATGGAATTATTATTCTTCTTTCCTTCTGCATACAAATTAGATTCATAGTTCAAATATTATTAACTGCAGCCTTAAAATTCATCACTTTGCAGTTATTATTTCCTCTTGGTTTGTCCCCTTGGCAACAAAAATTAAAAACTGAATAAAAAATTATGTCTCATCTGAGCCCGTCTTTTCGTGACACATTTTGAAATTCTGACTGGTTGTAGACTTGAGGTTCATGCAAGCCAGAAAAGTGGAGGAAGTTTACGAGCATCTTCAGGTATTGTCCTGTGCTCTGTACACTGTATGAATCCTTAAAATGAAGGAGAAAAAAAATGGTGACATAGACAGTGGTAGTGGCCACACCATCTAGCTGGAAAATTAACTGTTTTCTGCATAAAAAGTTCTGAGTACAGATGGGCAATCATTTAACTGCTGAAAGTAAAGGGTTCAGCTTATTACAGTTGCATGTTTTTATATGGAATATTCATTCTTATTTATGATGGAAGTTTCTGGCACTTACTGAATAGCTAAAGGCAAATTTTCACATTTCATATCAAAGGCTTCAGGAGCTCCTCATGGCAATACCACTGTGAGAAAGAATCCTTATCTGTAAGTAAAGCAGCTAACCTAAACCAAAGTGCACTTTAACAGAAAAAAAAAGGATTTACTGAATCAGCTTCTGGCTCTAACGTAGCTTTTTTTATGTTAGTGAGAGTACAGTTTAACTAAATTTATATCAGTTTCACTTGCTGAAGTGATTTTCACTCAGTACTAAATTCCTATGTAAGAATGAAGTAAAATGGATTTTTCACCTGTCAGATACTTGTATAAAAGGCTTTATTCCAGAAATGCCAACCTTTTAAAGTGCTTCATCAGTTCAAATCTCTTTTGTCACTGTGTTTTTTCAGTTTTTCATATAACTTTCTTGGTGGCATGTAGGAATGGTGACCTCCTTTTCAGCAACTGAGCACATATGGAGAAACGCAAGTCCAGCACCAATCAAAGCAAAGTGTAAGGATCAGTCAACCTGACCAAGACCTTAAAAACTCAGCCTTTTACAGTTGTGCTCACTCCCAGGAGCCAACACTCTGTAGCACATAGCATCAGAAGCTTCCTCTTTTCATCCAGCTCACTTAATGGGAGATGTTCTCAATATGAGAAAGATTCCCTCCACTCTTCCTGTTTTTACAAGTACTGCTCTTGTTAGACAAAACAGCATTGGTATAGGGATGACAGGGATAAGAAAGCTGGTTTCTTTTCCTGGGTGGCATCTTCAAGCGAGCAGAGCTATTTCCTTCAAAGTTGGCACCTGCAAATGACTGAGCTGATATGAATGATCAATATATAGTTTTAAAGTTCCTAGACAGAACAGTACACACTTGTAATGGTTGGATTTTAGACTCAAAATTTCCATACTGACACCAATGCTGTGTTGGTAATTCCTAGTTTGTAATAATCAGAAATTCAACTAAACTATGTATTAATAGTGTTAACTGCAGTTAATAATATTGGCAATATTGATAGGTTTTAGTCCTAAACCAAAGTGCGGTTAACTCATAAATAAGGTGAAAAAAGGACACAGAGGTACATTTCACCCTCTTCTCTACAGGTAACTTAAAACTGAGAGAAATAATGCACAGCCATGTGGAAACAGCACATTGGAAAAGCATCTGTAGAATGTCATGGAAAATGGTTGGTTGTAAAGTCTCCCTGTACACACACTGACTTGGCAAAGCGAACTGTAAATCTTCATTGCCCACTCAGACAGACTCCAGCTCTGACGCTGTTTGCTATGTGGGACTTGGAGAGACCACATAGATGGTCCAACGGGCAGGGAACTGTTTATCTGAAATGAGTAATACCTTGACTGTTTCTGGAAACAAAAAGCTCAAGACTATAAATGCAGAGCTGTATTTTTCCTCAGCTTTGAACTCTGGAAACCTCTGAAACAGAAACACCTCTCAAATTTCAGTTTGGATCAGAAGCAAAGAACTGAAGATGATGTATACTCTTAGAGCTAATCTGTGTCATGCACTGTACAGAGCAGAATCTTAGACATACTGATTAGATAAATAGTGCACACAGAGGAAAATACAAGCTATTAGGACTGTGATAAACTGCAGAGCTGTATGATAAATTTATCTGTACATACTGCCCTGCTTTAGTTTCACCAATCCACCTTCAACAGGATTTATTCAGAAAATAAATCAATCTTCAAGATAAATATTCATCTTTGTGGTACTATAGTTCACTTGGCTGTAAAAATGGTTAATTACATGGCATTTTTGGGATAAATTTATCATAGAATCCTAGAATGGTAGGGGTTGGAAGGGACCTTTAGAGATCATACAGTCCAACCTCCCTGCAGAAGCAGGTCCACCTAGATCAAGTCACACAGGAATGCACCCAGGACAGTTCTGAAAACCTCCAGGGAAGGAGTCACCACACCCTCCTTGGGCAGCCTGTGCCAGGGCTCCTTCACATGAAAATAGTTTTTCCTGAATTTTAAATGGAATTTTTTGTGTCCATTTTTACGTCCATTACCCCTTGTCCTGTCACTAGATACAACAGAAAAAAAGGGATGCCCCAGTCTCCTGACATCCACCATTCAGATATTTGTAAATATTAATGAGATCGCCCCTCTGTCTCCTCTAGACTAAAAAGTCCTAGTTCCTGCAGTCTTTCCTCATAAGGAAGATGTTCCAGTCCTCTGATCATCTTGGTGGCCCTGTGCTGGAATCTCTCCAGAAGTTCCTTGCCTCTCTTGAGTTGAGGAGCCCAGAACTGGACACAGGACTCCACATGAGGCCTCACCAAGGCAGAGTAGAGGGGGAACAGGACCTCCCTCGATCTGCTGGCCACACTCTTCTTGATGCATCCCAGGACGCCATTGGTCTTCTTGGCCATGAGGACACATTGCTGGCTCATGTTCAGTTTATTATCAACCAGCACTCCCAGGTCTCCTTCCATGGTGCTATTCTGGTATCCCAGTACTTACGGATGAAGTGCTATCTTTTTCAATACATAAAATCATTTTGATCAGCTGCATACAAATTCTAGAACTAGACAGGTCACTTCCTCCCATTTCAAATATTTTAAAACTCAAGGAAAGCTTATGTTGGACTTGTCAATTTTTCTAACACAAGATTTGTTAATGAGATACTGTCTTGTCTTTTCAAATACTGGAACAACTGTTGCATTGACAAAAACATCAGATCACATGTTGCTCTGGACCTTGCCCCTTGAGGCACTTCTGAAAAGAGCCTTCTAAATTAGATTTTCTGAGAGTGGGGTCTGTCAAATATATGGTCAGATTTGTCAAAACACAACATTTGGGGGGAAAAAAAAAGCCTTAATCTGACAAAACCAGACTCTCCTTGTAGGTATTATGTGTCTGAAAAATCTATGATAGGTTTAATATGCCTTGTCATTTACTTGGCTCCATGTCTCTGCTATGGGCAAGGCCTGTGGTTTTAAACAATCCTCTTTGTGTGTAAATAAATGCCCTTTTAATTTGCCATAATTTCAAGCATTTTGTTTTGTAGTTATAAATAATTAACATACCTTTTATGATTTTTTTACTCCATTTAACCTTGCAGGGCATACTTTCTCTTCTACACACATGTGTAACCTCCTATACCAATAATAACAGTTATGAAGTATGTCCCCAGGGGAGACAATTTCCCTAAAAACCTTTAAAATGTAAATCTATGCACCATTCTTGCCAACACGCATGCTCCAGTAAGTGAAACTAATATTCTGAATTTGCCAGCATAATAATCCAAAAATTGAATAAATTTCAAGCACCAAAGTTAAAAGAAAGTTCCTAATTTCAACTGTGCGTAACAACATGCTGGGTGTTACCTCCAACTACATAGTTACTCCTTGCCATCTGACTTTTCAAGAGCAAATTTTATGCTGAGGGGATGGAGGAGAAGAGTGTTATATGTAATTTGGCTATATGCTTCTGCCAGTATAAACTTCTGGAAAACATGGTACAAAAGTATTGTACTCTCTTCTGGAGTCCTGTGTCCAGTTCTGGGCTCCTCAGCTCAAGAGGATCAGAGAACTTCTGGAGACAATCCAGTGCAGGGCCACAAAGATGATCGGGGACTGGAGCACCTTTCCTATGAGGAAACACTGCAGACTGGGGCTGTTTAGTCTAGGGAAGAAGAGACTGAGGGGCGATGTCATTAATATTTACAAATATCTAAATGGTGGACGTCAGGAGGTTGGTGCATCACTTTTTTTCTATTGTATTCTGTTGTACAGGACAAGGGGTAATGGACATAAAAATGGACACAAAAAGTTCCATTTAAAATTCAGGAGAAACTATTTTCATGTGAGAGTGAGGGAGCCCTGGCACAGGCTGCCCAGGGAGAGTGTGGAGTCTCCTTCCTTGGAGGTCAAGACCCACCTGGATGCGTTCATGTGTGACCTGATCTAGGTGGACCTGCCTCTGCAGGGGTGTTGGAGTAGATGATCTCTTCCAACCCCTACCATTCTATGACTGTAGATTCTAAAGGGCTCACTGAATTACTGATTCTGTTCCATGAAAAAGATGAAGAAATATGGTGATCTGGGCTTATTTACATAGATATGGAAGGAGTGCACAACCACATACTTAATAGATTAGCAGCTGTAGCAATTAAGATCCTAGTTACTTTTGATCTCAGACTGGTTTTCTACAGTTTAGTTTCATTTAATTCAATGGATTACTCTTGGTTTACACACATCTGAAATAAAATATGATCATTAATAACTATTTCAGTTTCCTAACAAGAAAGATTATTATTAGTCACATTTAACCTAAAATTTGAGTAAATGCTCTGCTTAAAAGTGTAATATTGTGTCTATGTATGCATAAATACACATGAAGATATATTAGTAATATTAAGCTGTAGGATCTAAAAGTGAGGTTATAAAAGCAGAAACGTATTCAATTTTTAATCAAGGCAGTGCTTATGAAAAGCGTTTATGGGTCTCTTTTTTAATGTTTTTTTCTAATATCAGAGCTGGAACCTTTCAAGCATAAATGTACGATTTATAAATATTTCTGAGTCCAGAAGCATCCAGAGTATTTGAAACTAAACAATTACTGTTGTGATGGCTCATTTTTGCTAGGAAATAAATTGACTTGTGCCATAAACACTCTCAAATGAGTTTCATAGGCAATATTCTTCTCACACTGAAGTCAACGTTTGTGACTCAGATACAGCAGGATCAGACATTTAACTTGTCAGGTACAGTTCCCATTACTACTATAAGAGACTGCATTCCCAATAGTGGTCTGTTGAATGATTTAATGGACATACAGCCTTGGTTTTGGTTTCCCTTTTACTCCCGTAAATACCTCTTTTCTAAGTCTACTTGTCCTTCATGTTTTCTAATAAATCTAAGCAGTACATCATTAATATTAATTGCTGCTATTTTTTTACCATCAGTAAGTTAATCAAGAAGGCAGGCACCTCATCCAATATTGATACTTTTACCATGAGTAGATTACAAACTGTCCTGAGAAATGAAACATTACTGAAGAGTAACACTGAGGAACATAAAATTTATTTCTTTTCCAGTTTCCTTTCATCTTCTCCTTAAGAATCCTTTCTCACAGAAAGGATTTTGTGGTTGGACTTGTCTTTCGAAAAAAGCTTCTGTTTTAAAAAAAATGCATGTAGTTTTTCTTTAAAATTCTGTAGATAAATGAATGTAGATGTATCAATTATTTTTTTTTTAGTTTGCAAACATATTGAGACTTAAAATACAAACTAGATTTTCTTTTGTCAAATTTCAAGGGCATTTTAAGGACAGCATCATTCAAAATTACAGAGCATTAGCAGCCACACTGCTTACACTAATGAAGTCATGACATAATTTAAACATTGTGAGTCACTGTACCTCACCTAACTCACCCTGTGGAATCATTAATATTTTGAGATCTTTTTCTGGGAAGGGGCTGGAGAGTTAACACAGTTGCCCCATTGCAGGATTAGTGAAACAACTATCTTTTTGTCCTATTTCATAAGACTATTGACAAAAAAAATAAATGAGTAAATACTAACTGCTGATACCTCTCTAGTTATGTTTATAAACCTAATACAGATATATCCACAAGACCACTAGTGCACTCCAATCCCTAATAGTTTGCTATGTCTGCATGACTCTTCATCAGAGTCAGCAGCAATGACACACAAGAGCTCATTATGTTATCATGATGCAAATTCCGCTAACAGATGTTTGGCATGTTCATTGAGAGGGCTAGGTTTGTGTGTACATGTATGTTAGTATAGTTATATGCATGCAAATATATTTCATACAAGCAAGGCCTAAGGTAGCATGATGCTTAAACTTCAGTAGATATAATCCACTCAGTATACACTTCAAGGCACTTAAGAAAATCTGAGCATAACTGAAAATTAAATTCGACTCCAGAAGAGCAGTTTGCATGGTAAAAATTATCTGAAAGGTATATCCCATATGAACACAAATTACACATGCAAGAACTATCACACAGCTGATGTTGTTATAGATCAGGAGTAAAATACTATTGCACTTAATTTTGACCTGTTTTTAGCTTCCAGTATGCTTACTAGAGCCACTCTCTTTTCAGTGGGGTGCCATGGTTAGAGCCTGAGCAGCAGGAAAAAATAGTAATAGCTGTCTGATTTTTAATTTCTCTAATCTACTGTAGCTCATATATGGAACAATGACACATGCAAACAAATGGTATCTTAAGATTTCATTCTGGATTCAACAAAGGTTCATGTAAGACAGAACATACTGGGGCAGTTTATAGAGCATTCAATGTCCTAGCTATAGCAAACAGAGCTTCTATATTTTATTTTAAATAACAATATGCTCACCATATCTTTTCTTATTTATGAAGGGGAAGAGTAATTGTTGAACAGTTGTAATTGCATGCATATTTTAAAATAAAGCAGAGGAAAAGGCAGCTAGTCATTTGGAGACCTTCAAATACTGTAACGAGCAGCAGACATATTATATGGAGGGTCAACATTTTTCAGTAGTTGATCTTGCAAATCCTCAATGGCACTGAGTGCATCTACAACAAAGAATGATCTCCTGCCAAGCAAATCGGGAGACTAGGCTCCTTGTAATGCCTGGCAGGCAAAGCAAAACAGCAAAAGACGTGAAAGATGCACAGTATCTTCTTTCCTTTTGATGAGACGCTAAACAGCAGTTAACCAGGTTAGTTTAACTAACCAGCTGTCGTGTAGTGGAAAAATCATCCTTTCACTAGCCCTATTTCCTTACCTATCATTTTGCCTAACTTCATCGTGGGCTATTCGTGTTTGGATTGTTTAGAGGGTTTTGTTTGGTTGTTTTTTTGTTTGGTTGGTTTTACATTTCCAAATATTTCCCATTTTTCCTCCGTTCCAGACCAGGCTCGTCGTTGAACCACAAGGCATAAAGCCTGTGGCTACCACGGCGGCAAGTCGGGTCTGTCCGCCGGCCCACCGCGGGGCCGGGGAGAGCCGGAGAAGACACCACTGCCCAAGCACGGCAGCCGTGAGCGAGCCGCCGCCTTCAGCTCACCCGCAAACTGCCAGCCCGGCAACCCTAGGAGGGAAAACCAGCGCAGCCCAGCTTCTCGGTGCTCCCCGGCAAGGCGTGCACTTCCCCGCTGGGCCTCACCATCCGTCTCGCCAGCAGCCGCGGGGCGAGAAACTTAGCTAGAAGGACTGCGACGCCACCCGCCGGGGAGGGAGCGGCGCGGGAAACTCTCAACCCCCTTGATTCCCCCTTCTAGCTCCGTCGTTCTAGGGATGCAGCGGCAGTCCCGCTCCGCGCTGCGGGCCGCCGCCCACAGCCAGCCCCTGGACGCTCGCTGGTGGGGACGGCCCAGCCGCGCCGCGCCGGGCCGGAGCCGGGCCGACGGGGGGGGCGGCGGGGCAGGATTAGGTTTCAGGCCGCCGGGGCGTGCCTGAGCGCGCTTCCCCCGCGGCGCGGCTCGGCGGCGTTACTTGGGGGCTGGAAGGGCGAAGGCGGAGAGCGGGACCGGGCCTCGGGGCCCGCCGAGCCGCCGGGGTAAGCGGGGCGCCGGGCCGGGCGGCGGGGAGTCGGGGGAGCCCGCCGGTGTCGCCCTGTAGGGGCACGGGGAGGGGCGCGCCGGGTCGCTGGAGTTCCGAGCAGCCCTTTGAAACATGTTTATCTCGCGAAGCTCCATTTAATATTGTTCTATTGATCCGCCAGGTTTTGCCGGGGAGAGGGGGCAGTTGGAGGAGGGAGGAGGCCGCGGAGCCGCGGGGGGGCTCAGCCTGTTGCTCCCTCCCCCGCCCCAGGCCGAGCAGTCCGCGGGCGGCGGGGAGCGGCGCTGGGGGCCGGGCCGCGGGCTCTAGCGGCCTGTCGGGGAGTCATCCTCACGTAAACAAAAGCCGAGCCTCTCCCGGCTGCCGCAGGGACCTCTGCTCGTTCCTTCTTTTCCCCCCTCCCCCTTTTTTTTTTTTTTTTAAATATCCCTGGCGGGGTGTTTCCTGCCGGGCGCGGTCTCCCTACCTGCTGCCGCCGCAGACCTGCGGACGGCTGCGGCCCGGAGGGGCTGCTGAGCGCAACTGCGGCCCTCGCCCCGCGCTTGGGGCCGGCGGCGCCGCTCGCTCGAAGCCGAAGCCGGCCCGAGCGAAGGCCAGCGGACTCACCGCGCCGCGGCCACCGCCGGCC
The DNA here is from genome assembly GCF_028858725.1 of Colius striatus. NCBI lineage: Eukaryota > Metazoa > Chordata > Aves > Coliiformes > Coliidae > Colius > Colius striatus. The sequence goes on along the minus strand of NC_084790.1, from coordinate 57,362,590 downwards.
CTCGGCTACTTTCGCCGGTGGCTGGTGCAGTGCCGGTGTTGGCGGTTTTCACAGGCCCAGCCCCTCTGTGGCTCTCTCAGCATCCCCCCGGTTCTGAATTTAGACATTTTGGCAGAGTGGAAGCGGAGAGGCGAAGCGCAAACCTCAGTTCTGCCCTTTGGTGGATCTGGTTGTGCACAGGGAAGCGTCTGCTTTTTGGGATGGTTTGTTTCTCGTGTGATTTCCCCCATGCTGCCACTACCTCCCTACCTTACTGGAAAGATTTACAGGAAGAAAAAGTCAATGGAAGAGTTACAAAACCGAGCATTTGAACTCTATGTAGCGCTTTAAACAGATTTGATTTTCCATTTGACTGAACAATATTGTAGTATTTGGTGGGTTTTTTCTTTTTCCTTTTCCTATTACAAATAATAACTCATCCCTTTATATTTTTACTTCTTAACATATGTAGGAGATTTTGTTAGTGTAAACTGTTGCACAGAAAACTCCCTTGGTGGCTTTGTTGCCAGAAAGGGTAGCAGGAATCTCTTGCCAGAGCAAAGCAGTGATTTACTGTAAGCAAGCTGAAGAGTGTCAAGTCTTATTATGTAATGCTGTATGGTTTCCTTATCAGCAACGCATTTTCCAAGATTACAGCAACTTGTTGGGAGGGAAGCATCTAAAGTGAAAAATGGGAAAATGCTAAAATATCGTTTTGAAAATATTATATGATGCCTCTGTGGAAGTGGAAAGTGATGCAACAGAAGAATACAAAATGAAAATATCTGAGGACCTATCCATCTTAATTTAGCAATGTTGTTTTTTGTGACAGAGGACATCACCTTTTTTTAATTTTCAGAATTGTTCAGTATATGATTTTTTTCTCTTTTTATAGCTTGTTAATTGTAACATACATATTCACTGGTGTTCCTGATAGCTTCCTTTGTGCTTGCAAGAAGCTTTTTCATCAGAAACTGGGTGCATTCTCCCCTCTCTTCATAGAAAAGTGCACTAGGAGAGTTAGATTGGTATCAGCGCTAGGAAAAGAGAGCATCACTAGTTATATAGTAATGGATGAGCTTTCTATTCCATCTCTCTGTGTCTGAATTCTTCAGAGAGGAATACCATACAACTCAGTCACACAGATCGCTGTAAATTGTTTTGTTGTAATAGATAACACTAATTAGTGTATTGAGAGATGTTACTAAAGACATTTTAATCACCTGCTCCATGTTTTATGTAAGAAAATTTAAAATTGTGTGGAGTGTATACAGTGAATTTTCTAATTGCCTTTATATTTGAGCACTCTGCTGATGCACTTTAAGCCAATACGATGCTATGCTGACATTGTACTGTATCATGATTGGTAAGGGCAGTTTTGTTGCACTGTTGGCATTCCGAAGTTAATACAGAAATACGCTGTTTTAGCCTAGACAGTATTGAAGCAGGTTTTTTTATAGGCTTTTCAGACGCCATCCTGGCATCTGAGACACCTAAGACATTGAGACATTGATCTTGTTGCATGCTCTAATGATTTTTTTTAATAACCCGCCCATTATTGTCACAATGTACAATGAGAAGTTTGTGTTTTCAAGTCTGTAAGGAAAATGGCGACTCTTCATCAAAGCTTACTGTCAGCTGTTCAGTGGGGCTTTTTATTTATTCATTTGTGTATGCTCTTGTCACCTCTTTGAGCAATCCAGTATACAGTAAGAGATGCAACAGTTGTAGGAACAGTTTCATCAGGTTTAACTGAATTTAATGAATATGGTAATCAATTGCCTGTGCTGAAAATGTGAAGAGGCAATATTAACCATGCCTTGGATTTATACATTAATTCAGTGTATGTACTGTTGCATATATTCTGTCTGTACTGTAATGTTTCTTTTCAGTTTCTGAAACTAATGCTGCCTTTCAAAAGTCAGAAGGGATTCTAGTTAATTTCAATTTAAAATATTTAAAATGAAATTTTTTTAACATATTATGTCTTAATTTCCTTAATGAAAAAAAACCCAAACAAAATCCCCTTCCTAAAAATTTCCCGTACTATGTCGTGGCTTTTGTGATACTCTTTACAAATTACTTTGAATAGTAATGGAAAGCATTAAGTATAGTTTAGGCCCATTTCCCAGCTGCAATTATACATCAGCTAATGTGGATATTATGCTTGTGTAGGGTTCCTTATAGTGTTATGGAACATTATTAATTAAACACATTAGGTTGCTTGTTCATGCAAAAGCATTGCAAATTTCCTTAATACGTTACTGTGGTGTAAAAATAGTTGAATGTTCAAAATTGTATTTTCATAGTTACTTCAAAATGCACAATGTTGTTTGGCTCTATCACGGTGCTCTTAAATAGAGAGCCACTACTCTAATCTTTTTGATGCATTCAGTGTTGTGCTAAATTTCAAGAGGCTAGTAATGTCACTTTTCAAAGAAAAGTGCTTGTAGTTTTAACACAGGCTATGCACTAGTTTCTGAACTGCGTTTTTATTTCTTCCTTGAATGTTCCAGAACAATTTTCATTAGCATAGCTTTTATATGTAAATTTCAGGCTTCTCCTGCTTGCTTGTTACATTACAGGTAGTCAGTGGAAATCTACGTTATTCCTTGTGGAACAGTGCACTGAATTTTGACTGTATTAAATCCTAAATTTCAATCAGTCGTCTCCTTTGTTACCCAGAAGTGCGCAGTACAGGGTATATTGGCTGATGAAACCACAAGTGATTGATATGAATTTGGCAAACTCATGTCCTGTCAGTAAAACAGTAGGCTAGCCTCTTTTATCCTTCTTTCTTCCTTTCTATTTCTTGCTTATCCTCCTTTTCTTGCTGGTCACTGTTTGGCTGTTTGCTTCATTTAGTTCCATACTCTTTTGCTGCATGTTCAAATATGTGTATCTCTTGTCATTATGAGTTGGGGAGGCTATACCAGACAGGCTACAGTTGTCAGGTCCTTGTAATGATCGTAGAAAGCGCTGTATTCAGCAATGAAATTGCCTTTGTGACAGTGGAAGAATACACAGAAAACCTTTAGATCTTTCAGTTTGCCATTAATAGTTTCCACTGCCTTTATATTGACAGGACTGTCCCCACAAGGAGTCTGGACATCCCCTTCATTTTCTTCCAGAGAAGTAGTCAGCATGGGAGAAGTAACTGGGCAAAATAGAAGAGATCCTGGAAATGGCAGGCAAAACAGAAAAAATAGCAGTAATTAGTATCTTCCACATCTTTGCAGTTTGGTTTCTGTTCCCATGCCAGGCAGTGCTACACAGCATGCCTATTTGAGTGATAGAAAGAAAAGTAGGAGAGGGAAACAACATGGGATAAAAATCCAGTATGATAGGATATCTCTGGCCCAGCCAAATCCAGGTCCTGCTGCTGAAATTCAGATTAGAAGTTTTGAGTTGCTCTTCCTGGCAGCTGTAAAATGCATGTTGTGATTACTGTACTGCTTAATAGAAACAGATTTCATTCTAATCCCAAGCAGTTTCAAGCCAAAGTTTGTGCCTAGAGATCTCTCTTAAGATAGGCATTTCAGCTGTATCCTCAGAGCACTTCAGCTGTATCCTCAGAGCACTTCCAAGTAATGCAGGAGCTACAGGGCAAAGCCTATTACTGTGCTTTCTATCTTTGGCATCGCATGTTCACTAATCCAGTGCTATAAGCGTTAGTTTCTAGGGTGTTATCTAAAATGGGTTTGTGAAATAGTAGATGGAATATCCATCAGTGTAAGTGTCCTTGTAGGACATGATCAGATACAAAAAAGTAATCTCAGGAAGTGGGTCGTCTTTCCTGTTTTGTGACTCTTTTGGCTGTTTAGCTAAGTGGCTTGCATGGTTGCAGTTGAAGGGAGGTGATCAACATAAATTTCCTATCTGTTTTTTTAAATTCTGATGCCTGTAAATTTTAGTGTTGTAGGAGTGGGCACAAAGAAACCGAAGCTGCAGCATGCCAACTGTTTTCTAGCCACTGACCTTGTAGAAGAAGAGCAGCAGAAAGAGAGGAAAAATAGGTGTATCACACATTTTTGTTTGTTAGCATGGGAAGAATAAAATTTCAGAAGTGCAAGCTTGAAAGGAATCATCTCTAACTTTTGTGCATGTTTAGTAAAAGATGGTATGTTTCTCATTACTATGTACCCGTGTAAAATTCCTTGGGTTTTGTACTATCCTGTTACAAACCAGGAGGAAAAAGATGGACACTTTTTAAAGCCATTTCTTTCAGATATCTGTGCCTTTAAAAACTTGAAAGTGAATTTAATTTGTTATTAATTTAACAATGTTTCTTCAATAAAGAAATCTTAAGTGAGTCTGTGTCTTTATTACTGAGAAGAGATTCATAAACTTTGGCACTAAAATACAAAAACAATTAAATCTACTTTGAGGTAAGCTAGTAGGCTCTTTGTGGCATGAACAATTTTTTTATCATATATAGAAGGGATGGTTGGCTTCAGACTTTCGTGATACAGGCTGCTAGAAGTATGCATAATAGAAGATCAGAACTACATGTCTCACTGGTGCATCCAGAAATCTGTGGTGGCATGATAAAAATACTCACTGTAGCAAATGATACGACTTCCACCTTTATGACAAATTATCACACATGCCTCCCTACTTTTCCCCAGCATGATGTTGTTAAAATACCTAGAAGCTGAAGAGGATGGTAGTGGTTATGGGTATGTCTCTGGTGCGTTATGGACAGATATGTTCTTGTGTTGCCTGTACTTTGTATATATATGTTAATATGCCACTAAGCTGGTGCTGACATATCCCACTTGTTAGCATGAATGTGGCACAGCAGGAGCAGGGTCACATGGCTTTTTTGCCATTTCAGAGTGTGGGCAGAGTGAACAGGGGTCATCTTGTACTGCGACATACAGAAATGGTCGTCTGTCTCAATGTATTGCTTCTGCATCAGAGGAAACATCCTGCAGGAAAACATCCTGACAGCAATTTTGGTCTTGCTGCTGCTCGGTGCTGCAATTGACAAAAGCATTAAGCTGATCAACTGAGGAGAGATTCCCCACCAATATAAGCACAAAAAGGGAGAATAAACCGAGAGTTAAATACTAAGGTATCTCTGGAGCTGTATTCCTATCCCTAAAGCAAGAGGTAAACAGAAGGCATATCTTGGGTGTCTTAGCAGAGCTAAGGACTTCTTTTAATTGCAAAGTATCAGATAGGGTCATGTCCACCCGAAGTGAATGTTTAGGACTCATGACTGCTTTTAGAAGGCTTCTATTATAAGTCATTAGAGTTTGTACGTCTGAGATTATACAAACACAGTGGTGACCTTGTCTGTTCTGTCACTTGTAAAATAAGCTGTTCACAGCACAGCAAGAGTGTGATTTTAGGCAAGTTCAATCACAGTATATATCCATTTACTCCAAAAGATAGTGACTTCTAACAGCACTACTTCTCAAGGAGCTAAGGCAGAACAGGAACCCTGTATTTTTCCTGACTAGGTTCCTCAGAGCATGAGAGTTATATGTGTGATGCTACATGCTTGTGCATATAGTACTGATATAAGTAGAATCATGGCACTGAAATGACTGGAAAATACTGCAAATCTGTCTGTTGGTTTTTGGGTTATTTCCTGCACAGTTGTCTGGTTGTGTCCACAACACAGCCCCAAGAGTAACTGTAGAGGAAAAGCTGCAGTGAAACAGGAAAGAACTGCTTTCTTTACTTGGCATTGTCACTGAGAAAAACACCTATGAGCCTGACATAGATGCCACTATTTGTAAATAGTGTCTCTGGACAGAAGAAGTGACAGTAGTTTGTTAATATAGAAGGAAAAGCTGTGACTGATTACGGTTTAGGGAAGACAACTACCTTCATAATGTTTAAATAATCTCATCTAGCCCTTCCCATGTGAAATAGGTGTGAGCGTAGAGCGACAAGGTGAAAATGCAAGATGTTTGGTTTGGTTTTCAGACCTGGTAATCACATGCAGGGATTTGCTTTGCCAAGGGAAAACACAGTTTCACAAAGGCTTTTTTTTTTTTTGTCACTGGTATGCATCATTTGGATCATGGAGTGAGTTTACTTTGATGAAGTCTGATTTCAAAGGATTTGAATTCTGTCCGTAAGTGGTCCACTGTCCCAAATAGGAGGGTCGGCGATTCTATACCAATATATTGGCAGGTTGAAATGCAGTAAAATAAACTGATTCAAAGCCTCATACATAGCGAACCAAGGCAAGTCTTGGCTATGAAGCTTGATACTATTTAAAACTCTCTTCACTTGGGTTTTCTGCACAAACTGCTGGTGAAAATGTTCATCCTGGATTGCGTTCCTTCTAAGTAAATCTGTTAACAGCTGTTCTCATGCTTTTGTTGGGAGGATTGATTCATGCTTGTCTGCTCAGGTTCTGTAACTAGTGATCCTGTTGAATTTTAGTTAGTCTGTCTTACCCATAGGTCTATCGACACCATTCTTTTCTTTATTTTTCACAAAGTTTCAAGAAAACCTGTTTTTTCCCCAAGTACTTGGAGACCACAGCTCTCTGCATGTAGGTAAACTCACCAGATTCAAGTTGGGATGGTATGCTGAAGTGCTTTCCTGCTATCAAGAAGACAAAAACAGCATTGTGAAAGATAAGACAATAAAATGTACAGCTCAGTTGTTACATCTGCAGTGATATGTAAATTCCTCAGTTCTCCTCAGCTGTCCATCTCCATCAAACATATTCAGTCGCTATGAATTTCTGAGCCATTGGAGACACACTTGAAAGAAGACCCCCAAACAACCCCAAAAAGCAGCAAAAAGGAATAAACAAAGCAATTTCATAATTTCTCCCTCCCTGTGCAAAATCTTCTACTGGAAACCCACTCTGGTGAAAACGCAGCCTTCAGCTGGATCTTTCTCAATTCCAGTAGGCATTAACAGTGGAGACTAGTGTGAGAGCCCTACAGGTGTGTGTAGGTTGGAAGACTGGGTTGTGTAGCTGTTCTTTTTAAAAGATCACTTAAAAAATGTGCTATGGGTCATGCATCTGAATTTGTTAACATAGAGTTTCAAAACTGATCCTGCAGGGAATGTTTTTTATTAATCACTCTAAAGGAAAGCAATGAAACTGTAAAGTATCAGTGACAGCTATGATTCACAGCTTCTGATTAAAGCAATGCAGGACATCTTGTGCAACTATGCAGACAGTGGCTTTGACATGGAAATTCAAAAATACTAGGAAGTATATTCCTAAAAGCAGTTTTCAGGCAGGTTTTAATCTCCAAATAACACAGAATATTGTCACCTCTGAGGTTATTTTCATTACCCAAGGAGATAATATTTTTTTGTGGATTGTTTTTTTGCGGACTGGTTTTCTTTTTTTCTTCTCTTTCAGAGCTTAGTGCTTCTGTTTATGTGACTCTTATTTTTTACAGAAATCCTGTGTTTGCTGCCGTTTACCATTGCTGGACTAGAAGCTGAGAAACAGAAAAAACATGTTGGAAACAATTGGTAATCCTTTTACTTATATTACTATATTTTTATGCAGCCAAATCAAACATGCATGATAGATTTAGGACATGGGTATATAATGATGAGAGAAAATTTATTAAAAAGAAATCTACTGTGCCTATCAATACATGATGGTTTTGGGTTTTTCTATTTTTTGAAAACGAAAGGTGTACCATCACTTGTTTAATGTCTTTTCCTTTTTAGCCTGTTGCTTTCATGTAATTGTTTTAATGTTCACAAGAATTAAAAGACTTTGTATGAAAAAGACAACTATTTTCTATTATGGTAGTTTTTCTCACTTCTTATTTGCAGTAGTCTGTACACAGTTCCTGTAACTGAATTTTAATGAAGAATCTTTCACTTTTGTAATCCAGTTGGTGGTGGACAAAAATTTAGTATTCATTGACTTCTGTTCTGTGATATGCCTCCGACTTCCTATTTCATTAGACATGATGCATGTTTGGGCTCGGATTTTTTGTTCAAGCCCCTTGTAGTTTTAACAGCATAAAATGATAAATTTAAACCTGTTACCTGCCTGTATGTAGCAGTTTCTAGCTATTACTGACTAGGAATGATTTTCCTTACAGATACACATCAAGCCCTCCAGGCCATGGAGCGCTTACAGGCAAAACTTCGGGATCGAGGTGACATTGCAAGCGAGGAGAAACTGGGCTTATTAAAATCAGTGCTGCAGAGTCCTCTCTTTAACCAAATTCTCAACCTTCAGACTTCTGTTCAACAACTGAGAGATCAGGTAGGAAAATCAGCCCAAGAGAAAAATTGCTAAGAAGGTGCAAAAATATATGTGTCTCTGCATGCTGAATAGTGAAATAAAATAGCCTAAATTAAACATCTGATGCAAAGCTTCAAGGAACTGAGGGGAGATATACTCATTGACTTTTCTGGGCTTTATTGAGACCCATAGTTTGTGTATGTGGTTTTGTATATATATACTTAATAAGTGCATGGTAGGGAAATGGTGATACTGGGTGAGAAGTTAATTTGTTGTGTCTCTGTCCTTCAAAAGGAACATGTTTTTGTGTGGTACATTTTTTTTTCCTGTGAGCCTTTTATTGCTTTCTTGTGTCTTACCCTGCTAAAATGAGAATATATAAGGGAAATTGTGAAATGTTGACTTCAAAAGGATGTGAAGATATAATTTTTTTGTATAGGAATAGAAGATCAAAGAAAAGCAAGACTTCTTAACTCCTTTTTCCTTGCTCAGTGTTTTAAGTAAAAGTATTACTTTTCTGTATGTCTTGGTGACAATGAGCAAAGGGGCAGCAACTCAGCCTAACTGACTTGATTATTACTGTAATTTTCTTTCCTTGTCAGCAGAATAAGAACTTGAAGAATATAAAAAAATGTTACCAGTAACTGAATTAGGAATAAACTCTGCATCTGGCTTTGTAAACAGTTGTTCCTGTTGACTCTTGAAAGATGGGCAGCTCTGTGACTGGTATGCAGAAATGCCATAGTGGGAGGATGCAGCCCCTGCACACTGACATTATGGTCAGCGTGGAGACCCATCTGGTCTCTGACCGGGATGTGGCTGGTGATAGCTCCTCACTGTCTTGACACTACTTCAGCTGTATGGCAGAAGAGCACAATCTGTCCCTTGTTTGCTTCCTGTGAATCTTCTTGATGCTGTTTTGTAGACAAGAAATAAGTTCCAGTGATGTCTCCAGAGCTAGCCATGATCACGTTTCTCAGATCTTGCTTATTTGATATATAAAGACTTGATGACATTGGAGTGATTTTAAAAAATCAAGGAAAAAAAAGCTGTTCTGAAGATTTGTTTGCTTTGCCATTTGAAAATGTGAATTTAACAGTGACGACTAGAAGTTAAGAGAATTATCTAGAGGTGGCTCTGAGGATGCATAGTAAGAAATGAAAGCATGCATGAAGCATTAATTGGAATTTACTGAAAAGGCAATTTAAATTTTGACTTCTAGACATTAGCTGTGAAGTTAAAGGATGTTTCTCTTTTTAAAGACATTCACATAAATTAGTAAAATGAAGCAGATAATACTACAGTTAGGTAACGTCAGATGTGTATTTTTCAAAAAGCAAGTACTAATTTTACTTTCTGCCCTAACCTTACAGGTTTATCTGTGCAGTCACTTCAGTGGCTTGTGCATGTTGCGTGGCACATATCCAGTGTAGCTGACAGGGAAGCTACTTAGATGTGACTTCCTTTCGTGGTATGTGCTTATATGAACACCTGCACATGCAAATGTATGTTTCTAGTCGTTCTTGGATTTGGGTTTGGTTCCTTAGAACGTATCCTGTATTTTCTCTATAGAGTAATTTGTTCCTTAAAATATATCATTGTCTGTGTCTTCTTTGCTTTATTTAAATGTTTGTAAAGCATGTTGAAGCAGGACAAACAAATCATTAAATAGGCAGAAGAAATGTATTTGTTGGCACTGCCAAAGGCTCGGTTTTTTTCAAGGACACCTTGTAATTTTGTTTTTGAGATTTAGAAGGTGTTGTGCTCTTGAAACTCTTTAACTATCGTTTTGTGAAAAATGCAAGGCATGTGAGAGCTGACCGGGCTTTCCAATCAAGCCATACCAGACTGAGGAAGGAGACAAGTTGTTTCCCAAGCAGAGCTGTGTTTGAGACAGTATGACAAGTGGTGCTGAGGTGTGAAGTAGCTAGATGTTGCAGTCTTCACCCACCTGAGACTAAGATGCCTAATTTTTTGTGATGTTTCACAGTGAGCTTCACTGAAAGTTGAATGGGGGTCTGTATTTTCTCAAGGTGAAGTATAAGTGCCAGTCTGTTAAACTGATTGTATATTTTTAATTAGTTTATGAGTTTTTTAAAGAGCTTCAAGATTATTTGAAATCTCTCAAGACAAGAACATCTTTTAGGCAAGTGTAGGTTGAGAGAGAGGATTTAAGCAGGGAAGCAATAAAGGTAAATTACTGTCTAAGTCAAACTGATTCCTTGCAAGTGTGCTGGCAGAAGTAGGTCACTAAATGAGACCCACTTGTGGGCCTGTAGTCATCTCAATAAATTTGAGGGTAAGACGTATTCCTGTCTTGAGGCTCTGTCTGTGGAGGGCATAGAGATGATAGTGAGAGTCCCATCTTCTGTTCATGCAGTGAGTCTGGAAAATGATCTGGCTAATCTTGAAAATATCCATCATGTTTGCCCAGCAAAAAATAGGATGCAGATACACAATTGTAGCAAGCAAATGTTCCTTGCATTCCAGTGAGAGTTACTACCATTTTTTTATGGTCTAAAATTGTAGACTTCCTTTTCTTTTTCTTTTTTTGTTTCCCCCACAGATAAGTGATCTTTTAAGCACCAAAAGATATGAGAAACTATCTGTTTCTGCATGCATGGAAGAGTTTCAGATTTGCTGTTCTGTTTCCTTAACAGTTCTATGTCTTAATTGGAAATTGATTCTATTAATTGATTCTCTTCATTAAGAAGAGCCTCTTCAGTTTGCATTTGTGTTACATGCAGTGGTGTAGAGTGCATTTTATGTTGGTTCATCTGGATGTTGGTGAGACATGATGCTAAACATCGTCAGCAAATGTAATGCTTTGGTGCGTATTGGCAAGTGCTTTAAAGTTAGGGTTTTTTCTTAAATGAGCAAGCAAGATTGGTCTGCACTGGAAATCTGACATTGTGAAGGTGAGAAAGTCTAGGGACAGGAAGGGGGTTTTTTGAGTGTTCGGGTTTTGGATTTGGGGTTTTTTTTTGTTGTTGTTGTTGGTTTTTTTTTCTTTGAGAGGTACTGTCCTGACTGCTCTAGTCACATGAGTTGAGGAACACTGACATATTTTTTTTTCTGCCTCTTTGTATCCTAATTCTTCAGTGAATTCTTGTTTTCTCATGCTGAAGAGCAGTGTCATTGTTGGGAGTGACAGAAATGAAAATAGAGACTATGATGTTCTGAACATTTCAATATTTTCTTTTCTTGATAAAATCTTTTTTAAAAAATATTCCATCGATGTGGGCAGTCCTCTCCTGTTTGTCCTCCTTTTTTCCCCCTCTGTGTTGTCCACCTTCCTCCCCCTTCCACTGCACTCTGGCCTCCAGAACAAAATAGCCTTCCTTTGGCCAGGCTGCATTCCTCGGATTTTTTTTGCCTGTGAGTTTGACCATAGTTTTTCTTTCATAGTGCAGTAGTGGGAAAGAGCCCCTCTGCAGCACAGCACACACTGAGTTGCAAGGAATAGCTGAGTGTCAGCACTGGAATGGATTCAGGGATGAAGTCAAGAAATTGTCTTTTCCTAATGCCTCTGAGCTCTTGTTTACTTCTACAGTTTGCACAAGTAGAGGAGATCTTTACTTCCTATCCTGGACCCATTTCTGCAGCAACACCACTTGCCCCATGTTTTGAAATGAATACTGATTTGCAACATGCTTCACCTGCCTGTGGTGACAGACATAAAGGAGCAGCCATCAGGTTTGTCTCTGGGGAGCCCAGGGTTTTCTCCAGGGCTTTCTCTGGGGCAGACAGGGTGTCTGTGGGAGCGCAGGGCAGCACTGGCCTCCCTCTCCTCTCAGGGCTTGCAGGGTGGCTGGTATGCCCTTGTTCAATGCCAGCTTCTCTGCTCTCTCCTTGCAGGGCCTGCATGGTGGCTGGCATGCCCTTTGGTGCTGCCCCTGCTGTTGCTGGTGCAGTAGTTAGCTGAAGTATGGCCCTGTGCTTATTGGGGTTTCCAAGGGCCAGGGCTTAGTGTCTGGCACGCAGAAACATTGCACACCTGTTCTTGTCCAAACTGAAACCTAGCACTGCCTGTTACATTGGTTTATATATTGATACAATGTAGACATGACTTGGATACTTCCTTTTTTTATTAAAAAAATATTTTGAGCAGCTGCATGTAAGCATTATTTGATTGTATTAAATGTCTATCTGCACAACTGTAAGATAAGTTTTATCATACTCAGTGGTATTTTTGGTTTTTTTAGTTTCATCTTATGCCAGATTATGTCCACAGTGCAGATGTTACATACAATAAGGAGAAAGCCATTTAAGGAAAATTAGCACAAGCCCGTAAAACAGAGCAATATTCTTTTGTGTGATTCTTACACAATCACAGTCCTATAAAGATACTTCTTGATGGAACTATGGTGATTTTATTACTGCAAAGTAGTGCATGTTATGAAAAATATTTCATGCAACCAAAAGAGCATCATTTTTCTAAGATTTCCACTTGCAGTTTATTGATCCCTCTGGAATGAGCTATACTTCTGTGGTTAGCAAGAGTACATGGCCATTCGTCTCAGCTTTTACATGCTGTATTTCAGAAGGGCACAGGGAAGAGAGTGGTCGTCATGTTTTTGTCTGTTAATTTGTTTCGGGATTCTGTACTTTTACCTTTAGGATCATGGTCTCTGGGTGTTGTTACATGTAATGAGCTGTGAAACAAGTCTTATCTACCCGAGCCTTACAATGTTGCTGAAATGATTTTTATGTGGCTAAAGAAAGTGCATGTGTGCATATTTTAGGCTTTATGATTTGTTTGAAGCACAACCCAAGTGATTCCTCACAAATGTGGACAACAGAACATCGCTGTGTAATACACCTCACTAGATTCCAAACATTGCAATTTTCCTCTTTCCAGTCTCTTGTGGCAGAGTCTTAAGTGCTATTGAAGCTTTTTCCTTCGAGTGCCATCTTGTCTTTTTTCTGCAACTTGGGGGTCTTCCCAGGCACATAAGGTGTTCAACAAATGCCTTTTCTTCTATTGTATTTTCCTAAAGCGCCCAGATGAGAAGGAGTTGTGTGATAAATGCTGACTTTTTAATGACTGGACTGTTTGGAGAATAATATGATAAAAATAATTGAAAGCATGCTTAAACAGCTGAGACTGGTGCAGTAGACATTTCAGAATGCATGTTCAGTTTTAAATTTTTTTGCTGATATTTGAAGTTTAAAAACAAAGCTTCAAAGAAGGAGAGTCCCAGTCTTTTGTATTGCAGTGCTGAATGCTAGAAAATTTGTGCTATAAAACTATGCAAAGTATTTGACGCTACAGCACCGTGGTTCTAACTTGTGGCTAGCATGCCAGCCAAGTATGAAACAGATGGATGTGGAGTAAAGCTCCGCCTCTTGACAGTCAACAGGCAAGTGGGACAGCAGCCCAATGAGGGCTTTTGCTTCACCTGAGCTTTGTACCACCACCAGCCATTCATTAAATTGATTTGTCAGAGACCTGCTTGAAAATAGGAAATTTACTATGGCAGGGTGAGGTGGAAAATTTTCATATTTTCTTTTGTTTGTGAAAGACAAGTGTATATCAAGGCTGTTTTTGTAAAGGTACAACTGTGGTTTTCAGCAGCCTAGTGATATTAGACTTGTTTACTATTTTTTTTAATTCTAAAGATAAAACTGCGGTTTTCAGATCAGCCTAGTGGTATTAGAATTGTTTACTAGTTTTTATTTAATTCTATCTCATGTAGACAGTCACATTGGCAGCCATACTGTATAGTGATGCAAAAACTTCAACCAGTGAATTTTGTTTCCTATGTATCTATTGACATTTCTTTCTTCATCAAAAGATACATACTTTTCAAGAACGTATTTTGCCATAAAATATTTTATAAATTTGGTTTTAAAAATAATGGCCTCTGCAAGATTATTCATACTTGCTTACCTCTACCACTGTGTTAGAGTGCTTAATAAAAATTATTATCTTTATCAATTTATTTCAAGTTTTGTGCTGATAATTCACAACTTTACATTGATGATAAATATTAAAGATATTTTTACATTTTATAACGCTTTTTTAAAATATAAAATTGGCATTTCAGATATTTTTAACAAGCAGTTGTTCTATCATGATGCTTTTGAGTAAGGAGGAGGTTTTTGCTATGTCTGTAAATCTGTGTCACCATTAATCTTTTACAGGTAAATATTACACCTTCCATACATTCAGCTGGTGAATTCCCCCAGCTTCTCAGTCATGTGGGGTCCTTGCCACATAATGAATTATATTACTTGGCTCAGCAGAATGGCAGCCCAACTAATGTGCTGGAAGCCTCGATGAGATCCATTACTCCTCAGATTAATGGGAAGTCCTCAAGTGATGACTTTGAGCAGCTCATTAGAAATATGTCTCAGGTAAGCATATCATCTCATAACCACAAAATGTGGATCACAGATTGTTTGAAAGATTAAAGTATGTGTTTATTTAAAAGCAGTTGAATTTTTAAGCAAACCAGAGCTCACTTGCACTATAAAATACAATAACTTTTTAATTTGAGGATCAATTGGTAAATGAGAAAACAGTTGTAAAGGTATCCTGGACTTTGTTACTGCTGAGTTATTGTCTGTAGCTGGGCAGCATGCCTCTTGTAGATCAGCATGCCATTATCTTTCCGTGCTTCTTCTAGGACTGAAGCTCTGCGTGTAAGGGAGATATGTTGTCTAAGCATACCATTGTATGCATAACTAATGAAAGCTAGTTCTGTGACTTGCTTGGAAATAAACTGGAAAATTCCTTATTGGCCTTACTATGCATTGTTCTGTAGTCTTACTGCTTTCCTGTGGTAGGCAGAAATGGTGGACATATCCTTGCATTGGCTGGAGCTGAGAATGGCCAGGCATATATTTTAGCATTTTTCTAATTAACCTGTAGGAGAGCCAGATAGGAGAAGTCTTTTGCTGTTCTCCTGGAGAGCCTTTTGTGAAGCCCTACTTTTTCCCATTTTCTGAAATTTATCCTGTTTTTCTAGTTCGCCTTGAGAGTTCACTTGTCTCCTCTAAAATTTTATAGACACATATGTCTTAGTTTAGTCACTACTAAGCCTAAATTCTTTATAGTTAGCCATATTTAGGAACATTTCTGGGCCGTAATAATCTTTGTTTCTCAAATCTTTCATAATTTTTATTCTTCTGTATGATAGCAAGAATTGAACAGCTACATTTTAGTTACCAGCTAGTGTAGTCTTGTCCAGCTATAGCTGTCAAATTAGAAACTAATTTCCAAGTTGTTTATTCATTATTGTTGCTTTTCAAGACTTTTAACATTTGTAGTCTTTTTTTCCTCTGCTGAATAGGGTCGTCTTGTTGAGACAATTGAGCTTACTAAACCTGTAAGCGGTGGCCTGGGCTTCAGTGTTGTGGGACTGAAGAGTGAAAACAGAGGAGAACTAGGAATATTTGTGCAAGAAATCCAGGAGGGAAGTGTGGCACATAGGTAAGGTTACTGCTGGAATATTTTAGTGTACCAAGTGTTAACATGATTCTGCAATTTGATTGTGTAATTGCTGTTGGGTTTGTGATACAAGGGCATGTTTCTCTCATATTCTAAGCCATACATCAGAGCAGATTAAATTTATTTACCACTACAACTTATGTAATGTTGGAAAGGGGCAGGCAACACATGATCTGTTCTGAATTTATAGAATCTACAGGTGCAGTATCTCTGTGGTTTGCTTATACTATCTCCTTTCCACCAGAGAAAACAGGGAGGTTGCTGTTCTGTCATGTTTTGTCATGGCTTTTAAATCTGAAGTACAAATTCCACCATCCTTGAAAGTGGGATGAAAAACAATTTGGTGTAAAAACTCATTTGTAACAAGCAGGGTTGTCTGCTAGGTAAGGTCCCAATGAGCAGGTGTGAAACCCAGCTTTTAAGTTAAGCAAGGCTTGACTGAAAGTGTTTGAACTCTTGCATGAAAAGAGGTGTTTAGCTGATGTTACCAGAAACTCAGCAATAATAATAGCTTGGGGAAAGTATGGTTTAGACTTCAATACAGGTTCCACAAATCGTGTTGAAAGAAATGGATTTATGCTGTAGGAACAGCCTGAACTCAGTGATGAATGGCAGCAGCGCTGGTGAACTCCAGACTGGTGGGGTGTATAACTGTGTGTGGGTTTGCTGATCAGAATTCTGGCCAGAGCTGCTTCATGACATACTCTGCTTGTTGCATGGGGAGCTTGAGGCGTCCTGGTGCTATTTCTCACTGTGCTGTAGGGAAAGATTTTCTGATTATTTGTGGTCTGAATGCTGTCCTTTCAACAGAAGGCAGAGCATAGCCTGTGGAGTGCATTCAGCTAGGAAAAGTCACATGCTCTGTGTCATTACAATATTTTTTAAACTGCAGAAATTATGCTTTCTTTTTTTTTTTTAACTTCTCCTTTGAAAGTTCTTTGCTTTTATTTCTCTTGTTCTGTGGAGTTAAGACCAATCTTTACTGAATCTGGCCCTGCCTGATTTACTCGGGAGAGGAGAAACGTTCAATAAACTTTAATGGGGTTCATGAATCAAAAAGGCCCTGGCAGTAATAATTCTTCAAGAGCACTCTAAAAAACAGTTAAAATTCACAATAGAAATATTATGGGTTGAAGATAAATAGTGTTTTTCTTGAATGCTGTTGAGTACCTTGGCTTCTACCCTGTAGGTGCTTGTGAAAGCTGCTGTAATAGGGATCTGCATTTTTGCTGCTGCCCTTTGTTTGTAAAGCATTGCCGCTTGGGATGCTGAAGACTAGACGCCAGAGTTTTTGCTTGTTTGTCATAGAGGCAATAGGAGTGGTGGAGGAGGCAGAGGGTAACTCATCTGTGTAGGCTTCATACACTTCCTTGGAGCAGATATGGAGAAGGGCTCAGGATGTGATTTTACAGTAGTGCTTCCTTTGTCAGAAAGTGAGGAGTTATTTTTAAAATTTGTTCAGGCTGGTTTTTTTCACCTTATTTAAAAGGGATCTATTTTACTATTTTTGTTCTTTTCTTTCTCTACCTCTCCTTCTTTTTCTCCTTTTCTTCTTTTTTGTGCAAAACGAAATTTGTTTCCATAACATCTTGATGAAAGTATGTTCCACTCCATGGTTTGATGAATATTCAAAATGGGCTCACTAAACAAAGTGTAGCATTTTGGTCGGTTAAGCAAGAGACTTAAAGTCAAGAATAAATATAAGTTCCCAGGCTGTGGTTAGGAGTGACTGAGATCTAATATGCTTAGTCTCGCATGGGGGTACAGGGAGAAGAAAGCTAGCTAGGGGGTAGTAGCCAGAGGAGAGTGGCAGTGGGATTAGCTTCAAAGGAAGCAATCACCAGGGTGCCGCATCAGCTCCTTTCAGCAAAACTGCAGGGAGAGATTAAAAAGTGGGGGGAATAGAGAACAGATTATTAAAAATACTGGAAAACTGTCAAAATATGGTAATTCCTGTGGCAACACTTACTTGGTTTTTCTGTTTGTTTATTTTGTCATCCCACTTCCCTGTTTACACATACATAACAGAGATGGAAAGCTGAAGGAAGCAGATCAAATCCTTGCTATTAACGGACAAGCCCTTGATCAGACAATTACACATCAACAAGCTATCAGCATCTTGCAGAAAGCAAAAGATAATGTCCAGCTAGTTGTGGCCAGGGGCACTTTCCCTCAGCTCATCAGTCCTGTAGTTTCCCGGTCTCCATCTGCTGCTAGCACAGTTTCAGCCCATTCCAACCCGGTGAGTATGCCCCAGATGTCTATCTAAACAGTTCTGGGCATGTAGACACAGCATTTAGAATTTTGAGACCTTTTTTTTGTAACTTGTATATGCCTTTCCTTAACAGTTCTTTGTGATTTTCTTCTATTTATCTTTGTTCTACCTTTTCCGATGCAAACAGTAGAAAATATTCAGGCATATTGTGGGTGATCTTGACCTTGTACATACTCCTTCCCATCCACCAAATTCTCTATATCCACCAATGCAAATAAACCATATTTACCTTACTTTGTGAAGCTCGGTGTGTGGTAGCAGTAAACAAGATCTGTTTTTCTCTTTGCATTCTGCTGGGGCCAACAAATTTTTGAGTCGCTGCAATATGATCTGTACCACTAGCCAGATAGGTGCTTCTCTGTGTGGTTGTCTTTTGTCTGTTAGTGGGACTCAAGTAATGAGAGAGAGAGAGATCAAAATGTCATGTGCAGAGACACACTTTAGAACCCCTAGAAAGCAGTTCTGCTATGTTTCCTTTCTTTTGAAAGTTTTTGCACATCTGGGTTCAGAGAACATAGCTCAGAAACATGATATTAACTGCACTTTCTCTTCCTGGTATCTTAATGTATTGGCTTGTCCTGGGATGAAACAGCCTTCATTTTCTGTAGGTTTCATTGTCTAGTCATCTGTGGCTCTTCCTTAAGGGAGTCAATAGTCAGAAGTGTACGGAACAATCAGCCGCAAAAAAATAGCTATTTTATTGTTATTTTAATCGTTAAGATAAAGTGAAGTGAAGAAATTTCAGAATGGTTCTTTTCTGTGCAGGAATGAAACTAATTGGCTTAACTTTTACTATCAGTGCTTGGGAGAGGCCTGCTCTCTTCCAATATTCCTGTGACATACTTCTATCTGTATGTGATTGTTTCTGTATTCTCTGAACAGTATTCCTTGCTTGAAAAAAATGTTTCTTTTATACCTGCCACAACGCCTTCTGTGTTTTTTTCTAATGCATGCCTTTCCCAGTCCTTGTGTTTTCTTTTCTTACAAATGCTGGGAGAAAACAGCTTATCTGGATACATTCTTTTTCCTTCAGGCTTTGCTTGATCACTGTTGGCTTACATTAAGACTGCAGATTCCCAAACAGGTACTACAGGGCTTTATATCTGCAGCACATTGATTACTCCAAAATAATATAGTTTCAAGATCCTACCTGGTGGAGCACAAGCTGCAGTTTTAAATTTCAGATGAGTTTACAGTGTGTTTTGTACTTCAGGAGTAACAATGCCAGGGGCTTCCAGTCATCCCTCAGCACCACCCTCTGCCAGCAAGCTAGCATTTGTCAGTCTTTCAGAGCAATTTTGTTCCTTTCGGAACATGAAGCCTGACATCAGAGCTACTTCATTCTAGTGTGGCTGACATTGGACAGTCCAGAAGTCTGTGTTCATTACACAGGGATGAATTCTGCTGATGTCTGCCTTGCACTACCTGGTGCTGCTTTCAGCCTTAACCTCTAAATTGGATTTATGCTTCCTCCTGTGTTTTGTTATACTGGCCAATGTGAGCATGCATTTAGATTTTAATTTCCAGGCCTATGGGCAGTCCATACTGTGACATGCAGCAGTATTTTGTTGTTGACTGCAATGGGACATGGAGGTGGATAGTCCTTTGTTGCTGCTTAAATTCATGCAGCAAGTTCTTGAAAGGCCTGATCTACCATCCATCTCTGGTTTGTACCAGAGAAATTCCAACTGTTAAGAGAATAAGCAACGTGTGACTTAAATGTTACGAAACAGCTTTTACCTAATAGCAGTTCTTTGAAAAGTCCCATATTTCCACCTTCCTCCCACCTTCCTCTCTTCTAAAGCATACTCAAGAGAAAATATTTTGTAGGTTTTAGTACTTATATCCTTACTTTAATAATTGACAAGCTTGTATTTATACCTTTTAGGTTCACTGGCAGCACATAGAGACCATTGAGTTGGTGAACGATGGCTCAGGTCTGGGATTTGGGATAGTAGGAGGAAAGTCAACTGGAGTGATTGTTAAAACCATCCTTCCAGGAGGAGTGGCTGATCAGGTAAATTCAACCTACCCTTCTATTTATCATTCAATAAATGTGAATTTACTCTTTACTTTCACAGTCATGCTAAGTAGTGATAACTTTTCCCCTTGTTAAGTGAAAAAGAGAGAGTAAGTGGGGAAATTTATCTTCAGTAAATGTGCATTTAATGTAGGGGGATCTGTGCGTTTGAATGTAAAGTCTGGATTAGGCTCTAAATCACATTTTTAAACCAGTTACATGGGAGTAAGGAACATACCAACCATGTTCACTCTTCCCTGACAGCTAGGAGCGTCTGCTTCTCTCTGCTGTGCTTACAGAAGCTTGGAGCAGGCACGTGGCTTCACAGGCCTGCCTTAGGACATGGGCTCTACACCTGTGCAAAAGGCTCATGTGAATTGAATTTGGGGATCACAGCTGACTTCAAGCTTGTCCCATGAATAAATATCTAGTGCTGCATTCATGATGATCAAGGAAGTAATAGGCACAGAGACTGGTCAGTTCTCCAGTCACAGAAATGGTAGTCTGATGACAGGGTGTGGAGATGCATGGACAGAATTTACTACCATGGCCTTTCCCTGAGCAAATGGATATGTTCCTTTTATAGACCTGCCTCTTTAATACTTTTTGTATGGGCTAAATTCATGTGCTGCTTTTTTACTGATTAAATGTACATCATTAGGAGAGTAAACCAGTGTAAAGCAATATAGATAACTGTATCACAGTAAGGGAAAAATGTGTTTTATTTGGCAGTTATGGTTAATCTTGAGGACTAGTTTTTACATATAGGTGCAAAAGGGAATATTCATTTGTATGTTGTCTTTTGGAAGTGTGTTTGGAAGTGAAACCTGAAGTTCTCTAGTCTACACGCAGTTGTTAAATAGCAGTAGATAGTAACCATAACTACATGCATTTTGTTATGTGCGTGAGTGGCTGGCAGCTTGAAAAGAGATGTCTTGGATATTTCCATGAAAATTTATAGTAAAATTAGTGTGCCTAATTGGGCAACCTAATTTTGTTCTCCTTGTTATCAACATATTGACTTGACACTCAGAAAAGTCACCTGGTTCATATGCCTTGAAAGTGAGTAAAGCTATGTGATCTTTTTCTAGTTGTATGTTATGTGAGGAAAACTACAGGACATTAATAGATGTTTTTCGTCATTGTTCTTATTCCAGCATGGGAGACTGTGTAGTGGTGACCACATCTTGAAAATTGGTGATACGGATCTAGCTGGAATGAGCAGTGAGCAGGTGGCGCAAGTTCTAAGGCAGTGTGGAAATCGAGTGAAACTGGTAATTGCAAGAGGTCCTATTGAGGAGCCACCTCCACCAGCAGTCCCTCCAGGTACACCTGTACCCATCTCCACACCAGAGAAACAGGTAAGCGACAGTGAATATACTTAACTCATGGTTAGTTTTTACTTCAAACTTCCTTTTCTTTTAGCTGCTATTTAAATGGCTTTTACACGTTTATTTTCAAAGGCTAGATTTTCTTTTTTTCCAAGTAGTGATATTTTCAGCTGACAGTCAGCTGAAACTCTGTAAGCTCACAATGCAAGGAACTATATGTTTGAAGCCTTTTGGGATCAAAGCTTAGGACTTCCATAAGATCAGAATAATGGTCTGTTTCTGGGTTGTTTGTGATTGTGCAGTAGTACTCGGGGAACAACTGAAGCCATGCAGTCTTTTCTTCAGACAGAGGTCTGTAGCATTTCCCTATCCGCTTGTCCTTTTCCTCTCCAGGAACACTTCTTATTTCTGTATCATTGCAGCTATCCATCCTGTCTGTGCTAGCCAGTGTATAGATGCTATGTCTTTCCTGCATGACCTGGCATTGCTCCATTGCTAGATAGATTAAAAAAAAAGCCAGCTGCTACTCTTATTCTCTGCTGATGATTGTACTCTCTGTGCTGCTACTCCTCTACAACTGTCAGCCACTTAAAAAATGCTGTAAATATTGTCATGTCCTGTCAGCTCAAAACCTCTACAAAATAGGTCATTTGAATGTTTGCAGCAAAACCTTGTTTCATGGGAGTCCGGAAAAGTTGTATTTTGTCATATACAGTTAAGACCAAATACGTGAATACATGGAGTGAGTGAAAGAAAGTGGTTGTTTTTGAGCCTAAAACTAGACAGAATTTATGCCTTACATAGATTTTTTTTGTTTTGTTTTGTTTACATTTTTGTTGTGTTTTTCTAGATACTTTCTAGTTATATTTCAGATAGATCACTTTGGAAGATAAGAAGCCTTAATGATATTTTGCATGATTACCATTGTTTTGCCTCTGTCCATTGTAGTGGTATCTCTGGAGAATCTTTCTTTAGTGACTATAAGGCAAAGAAAGTTAATATTAACATAGAGTCTTCTGAACATCTAAAAAGAACGACAGGCTGATACTTTTGTGTCCCTACAGTACTCAGAGGCATGGAAACCTGGATGTTATTTTAGATAAAGGGGTCAATACTTTGCCATACCCTGTATATTTCTTCAGTATTTGCCTTTATGAGGTTATATATGATGTGGCATTGAAGACTGTATTTGCAGCTGCAGGATGTATAGGATTTCTAGTTCCAAGGAAATGGCTCAAAGCCATGAAGTGTCCAAATTTGATTTTTTTTGCCATCTTCCTCTCCATTTCCATCTTTTTCAATACCTTATTCCTGGTTCATCTCACCTTGCAGGAGGCAGTCCTGCCCCCTTATTAGACTGTTTCTGCCTGCACAAAGTGTTGTTTTCAGAGGGAGCACCCAGTTAATGGTGCTGCAAGCCTCATTAATTTCTGTCTGGAATGAAGATGATGATGGAAACAGCATGGCTTGTCTGTTTCTTTCTGGCAAATACAGGGTAGATGAAGACTTCATGTTGCTCTTAAAACTACTAGAGAGAGCAGAAGGGCTTTCAAAAATAGGCACTTCTCATCATGTCCCTTATAGATGTCTGTCCTGTAGGAATTCATGAGGTTATAGAAGTCAAAGGCATTTTTTAGAGGAGTTACACTTGGCCATAATAATCAGAGAGGTAGTTAAATCACTCTCAGAAGCAGTTTCATGTCATTACCCCTTGTCCTGTCACTAGATGCAATAGAAAAAAGGGATGCCCCCACCTCCTGACACCCACCATTTGTATACTTAAAAATATTAAGGAGATTTCCCCCTCAGTCTCCTCTTCTCTAGACTAAACAGCCCCAGTTCCTGCAGCCTTTCCTCATAAGAAAGATGTTCCAGTCCCCTTATCTTGGTGGCCCTGTACTTGACCCTCTCCAGAAAATCTCTGTTCCTCTTAAGCTGGGGAGCCCAGAACTGGACACAGGACTCCAGATGGGGCCTCAGCAGGACAGAGTGAAGGAGGAGGAGAACCTCCCTCAGCCTGCTGGTCACACTCTTCTTGGTACATCCCAGGATGCCATTGGCCTTCTTGGCCACGAGTACATATTGCCGGGAGTTGTTCAGGTAAAAAACTGAAGTGAGATTCTTTTTGGCAAGTAACATCGTAAGTTTTCAGAAGTCTCCTTTTTTTGGCACATGCATACTGATCTAATAAAACTGGGTTTAGTTAATATCTACCTGGATGCCATATTGGCACTTCAAATAATGTTAGCTGCTATTTATTGTGCAGAAGAGACAGAATAAAATAGGAGTATAACAGGATGTTGATACATTTTTACTATATTGATGAATTCCCATTTGAAATTTGTATCTAAATATTAGTGTCCATATAAACATAATGAAAAGAAATCATTGCATATATAATCATATACTGGTGTATACATATCAGCTATGGAAGTGACTTATTAACTATTTGATTTAGACAAGTGAAAGATGATTTTTTTTTTTTTAAATTATATAAAGTAGAGGGTTTTAAATTCTTTTTTAAATAAGAAAGCAATATTGTTATATAGGATTTTAATTGATATTGAACTTTCATTACAAATACAAGAATTCATTATCCCCAAAATTCTTAGTTATTGACATTTAGAGATTTGTAGTAGATACTAGTGGAGGTTGTTTTTCTTTAGCTAGCCAGAAGTTTAAGTTCTACTTTCTAAAACAGAATTTTAAAGTCTTTCAAAAGTAAGAAACATAATTGCCTCACTAGTAATAGCTTTTATAATATTTTAAACTTGGTATGCACAGGAAAAAAATAGCTCTATAGTTATTCACTAGGAATTTAAACAAAAATATAATTTTGATCTTGTTTTTCCTCTTTTTTAATAACACAGCAGTCTAAAACTGTTTCTGAGGAGAACCCAGAAGGGTAGTAAGATACGTAATCTAACATTTAAGTGTGGTTTGTGGATTTTTTTTGTACAAGAGATTAATTGTTCAATTGCTATGAGTTTCAGCAGTCCATCATCAAATAATGGTTTTGTAGGTTAGAGGATGATATCTCAGGGTCAGTGGAGCATTGCTTTGCAATGAGAAGTATTACCTACCTTTAGATTCTCTGTTGATGACCAAATAATAACAGAAGCAAAGTTCATACTTTCTTTTTACATTTGTGTCTAATTTTTACGTTAACGACATCAAAAATGTGGCGGATCCTTTCTAATGATGCATTTCTTATTAGGCAGATGCTTCTTTTGATCACTGTGAAGATGGGGAGAAATTTAACGTTGAACTCACTAAAAACAACCAGGGATTAGGAATAACTATTGCTGGTTACATTGGAGAAAAAACGTCAGGTAATGATCAGTTCCTGCAGTTCAGTCAACAATTGGTTGCATAGTATGGTGTGCGTGCATCAAAGATTTAGTTTTCATAGAGCGTCTCTGAAAGAAACCTTGACCATCTAAAATTTTTGGTAAAATTTGTAAAGCAAAAAGAATTGTTTTCCTTTTGCAGGGACATTCAACTAGGAAGCAGTCAGTTTAATTAAAAAGTCCCACAAAATTTTGTAATCAATTGTATCTTCACTCTCAGATGAGGTTTTTAGTTAGATGTTTTGCAAAACAATTCTAAAATAGATTGAGCCATTGTTATTAAAACTAGCTAGGCTTCTTAAATTACATTTTCATTTTAAAAAGTCTCTTTCCAGATAAATACATTAATATTCTGAGTAGTTTTAGGAGGTGTTGTTATTTTTTAATTGAGATATATAATACTGCTGGCAGAATTCCTTAGTGGTGTCTGGATATAATAAGTGTTGACCTCTGAGCTGTTGCAGACAATACCTCTCTGAATAAATAAATGCAATGATGTTCCTGTACAGCTGTGTATTTTTACTTTGTCATTTACACTTTATTTTTCAAAAAAATAACCCAGAATTCTGTTAGGCCTCCCTTGGGGAGACTTGGCAAGTGCAGTGCTGCTAGGAAGGGACAGTCGTCAAATGCTTTGTAAAACTTCTCAAAGAGCTCTCAACTTGACTTTTACCCATTGTTAGAAAAATTTATGGATATTATTGGCAGTTATTGGCAGTTTACATATCTCATTTGTTGTCGTTGAGAAACTGGACGATATTTTGTCTGTTCTGTAGTAGAAGTTGATCACAGTTTGTGTAAGTCAACTTTTAATAGCTTCTACTTGATTCTTCAAAAGGAAAATTAAACTGTAGAACACGATAGACATGATAGCGTATCTTAACTGATTTTGTGTTGGTGTATCACCAGTGTTCTATTTTAAATTACATGTTGTATGTAACTGCATTAGAAAGTGCTCTTGTTTTAGGAACTAACAGGACATCTCACTAATTGT
The DNA here is from genome assembly GCF_028858725.1 of Colius striatus. NCBI lineage: Eukaryota > Metazoa > Chordata > Aves > Coliiformes > Coliidae > Colius > Colius striatus. The sequence goes on along the minus strand of NC_084790.1, from coordinate 57,336,988 downwards.
GGCTTAACATTTAGCTAAAGTACAACTTTGCTGTCAGAGAAGCAGCAAGGTCTGCAGCTATTCATGCATGTGGAATAGCAACTTGTCATGTTATCATAGAGCTGTTATAGGCTATAAAAACACTTGGAAATTAGTTAAACCAGACATTTAACTACTCACAAAACCTAGGAAAACAACAAGTTAAGCAAAACAATTATAGAATTGTCAATATCATGACCTAAATATATTCGTAGTCATATTCTTCCATAGCTGAGTACAGTCATTATAGCGAAACATACATGTAACCCTCCTTCTTGCTAACTTGTCATATTGAGGCCCAGTAAAATACGAGTTTCAGGTCCACAAAGGCACTGGCATGTCTTGACAACTGTTAGACCCTATATTATAGTGGATTATCTTCCCATCAAATGTATTCATTTAATAGAGCTGGAACTTCTGTTGAGAGAAAGTAGATTATGTTTCTAAAACCCTTGTTACAGGTCTGTGACCCTCAGACCTGGTTTCATGCCAGTTCATCCTAGTATTATTGTTGATTTCATTTCTACTATGCAAAAGATGCTGTAAGAACTCATGAAATGATTCTCATTTTGCTGAGCCATTGAAGTTGTTTCAAATTCCACCATGTTTTTACTAAAACTGATTTCTTTTTGCAAAATGTCTCTATGTAGTTGCTTTATGACCTTTCTTTGTGGTTTGAAATAGGTAACTGTCTAAAATTATTCTATTTTGGGGTTAAAAGCTGGTTCAGACATAGTTAAAAAATAGTTCAAATGTAAGTTGTAGTCCTACTTGCTTATAATTTTCATGACTTGGTTATCCAAGCATGCATTTTCTTAAGTAGTTATTAAGTACATAGAAAACATAGAATTTACTAAGGTACTGCACTCAAAAGGAATTTTCTGTCCTGCAGTTTTAGAACTGGAATATTTCTTCTTTTACAGCGAGAATTATGAATTTGGAACTGTAAGATTTAGGATTAAATCTGATCTAGTGCAAGCTGACATTAATCAAGCTCAAACTTTAGAAAAATAATATATATACTTTGCTTAAAACATGTACTTTCTTGCTGACTCTGTTTCCTTTCTTTTTCTCCCTTTGGCTGATGGCATTAATTAGAGATTTTTACATTAGTTAAACTATTTCTTAATAAATTAGTTGATTTCATTTTCTCTGTTCATCCAAGAGCCTTCTGGTGTCTTTGTGAAGAGCATTACCAAAGGCAGTGCTGTTGAATATGATGGCAGAATCCATGTAGGAGATCAAATTATAGTTGTAAGTAAACAGAAAGAAATGAGAGCACTTGTCTGCTAAAGTCTGCTTTTTTAAATTGTGAAGAAATGCTCATGTCATACTTGTTTAAAACATTTAGGATTACTGCTGAAATGGTGAGTCCTTTTTTTTTTACTGATTTTTTAGTCATATTATCTTTCTGTTTATGCTGTCTGTGAGTATCGTCTTAAGAATACCTTTGTTGAGTATGTGTTATCTTATCAGAAGGACCGTTGAGACTGCTTATTAAAGGCAAAGTTTCAAGGTTTGATTCAAATTAAACAACTGTGTTATTTTAAAAGTATGTCATTAAAGTTTTAGATGCTCAGAGAAATAAGAAACTTTCATGCACAAAATGTTAGTTGTGTGGTGAAAATCAGGCCATGAATGCAGGAACTGTGTTTCTGTGGTTGTCATAGATCTTTCCTTAAAATTGTACAAAAACAGTGCTAGGGACTAGTTGCTGTCTTGTCCAAGTATGAATGGGCCTGCATATTTGTATGTGGATGTACAGGTATTTTTTGTAATGATTTAAATGCTGAGTACCAATGGCTGAAATAGATTATTCCAAAGTTTTATTTCTTCTTCTGTAGATGCAGAAGGAGAAAAAGACTCGAGCGACCTCAGACAAAAGAATAATAAACATTTTTAAAATGTAGTTTGCTTAAGTGTAGATGATAAATTAAATAACTTATGTTTAATTACTTTATATTTAAAAGAGCACCAGAGTTGACAGAAATTAGATGAAGGGCAACAAAATGATTAAGGTTCCAGGGGAAGTGATTCTTTTTACAGGAGGAACTAGAATAATGGAATATGTGTGTTTCATAGGAAGACTGAAACAACTGCAGGAGTCTATAGTATTACTGCTGTATAGTATAGTACCAATACTGTGGTGTTGTTAGAAACATTTCAGAAATTCAAGGCACTGAGTAGTGAGATGAAGAAAGTAGGATTATAAGGAGTTTTCAGGAAGAAGGAGAACAAAATATGGCATGTACTAGGGATAATGGGATGAAACTGAGCAATGCCAAAGTCTTGAATTTCAGGGAAAAAAAAAAAAAGAGTTAATGAAATAATGGTATGGTTTCAAACAGAGGAGGACAAACTCTTAATATTTAAATCATTAAAATGATAGACTACATATTCTGGCTGAGACAATGTTTGATTGTGAAATTTGACTTCATAGTATTCAGTAGTATACATCACTATATCTGAGGTTACTTGGTGTCAGAACAGCTGGGCATGCAGTTTTTCCTGCCGCAGTGGTTGGGTGCTTCTCACTTTGCCCTCCCCAGCTCTCCCAGCCATGGCTGTGTTGCTTTTTTCACCCAGTATTTTCTCCTTGGAGATGAGGATGGCTGAAGTGGTTGAGCAAGCAGGCTGTGTAACATACCCTGTGCAACATATGCGACATCCTCTCCCACTTCACAAAGCAGATCTGCCTGGTCCCACTGTGATGGATACCCGAAGGACTTCTCCCCACTTTTCTATGGTACTGGTACCAGTACCTAGCTGCAGGGTACTGTAGTGAAAGTGCTTAATGTATCCAATTGTTGTTAAACCATCCAGGTTTTTGTTCTTGTCCCTCTGCTTGCTCTGTGCTTAGGCTAACAGATGCTGAGAGTTCACTGTATTATTTTACCCTGGACATTTTAAATTTCTTTTCTCTTTTTGGGGTGATGTCCTGGGGACTCAAAAGCTGCTTTATCCTTCAGGTGGATGGAACAAATCTTCAGGGTTTTACTAACCAGCAAGCAGTTGATGTTTTGCGGCACACAGGACAAACGGTTCGGCTCACTTTGATCAGAAGGGGACCTAAGCAGGAAAATCGTATTCAGCCTCAGGAGGACTTCAGTGCTGCTGTTGAAAACGACTTAGTGTTCCAGACAATGGATAGTAGCACAGACAAAGGTAATTAAAAATGGCTTTGCTTTAAAGTTGGTTTGAAACATTTTTCTTCTCAGTTGCAAACTGGAAAAAAAGATGAACCAGATTCATTCTGGGTAGCTGTTACCAGTGCTTTTGTACATGAGGGCAGAATTTGATCTACTGTAGTCTGATTAATCTTTCAGAGACTGACATTATTTGCTATATTTTCAAAGCAAATGTTGAAAGCTCTGCACTGCATTGCACTTCTGGTGGAATTGCTTCAAGACTTTGATCCTGCAGATCTTCAAATGATCGAAAAGCAGTGAACGTTTTATTCGTGCTCAAGTGAAAGCTATATTCAAGAGCAAACAAAGAGATACTCTCCACAATGAGCAGAAGGAAGTCTCAGTTCCTTGCAGTTTTGTTTGACAGTGTCGCAAGCTCAAGATGTGAGAGGACTGGGCTGTATAACTAGAAGTTATTAATAGTCTGATAGGGCATTAACTGTATATGTGTACAGAGTTCAGAAGCCAATGACAAATATTAATTTAGCTGCTGATGAGATTAGTGAAGTTTAATCTTACAGTGTGCACATCTTGATGTACCAGATCTTGAATGTCAGGATATTTGAACAGAAAGTTTGCACAAAGCCTGGATGCACAAACAGGTTTTTTTTTTTTTTCAGCTACTTGTGTTATAATTTGATGTCAGCAGAAGTATATCACAACTCATAGACTGAGACATAATCTCCACTTCACACAAGATTTTGAAAGACCCAGTAGTATGTTATCTATGTGACATCCTCTCTTTCCCACCTTCAGCAGTTGCAGAGGAAACACTCATAAAGCCTAGAGATATTCAGGACAGCAACAGCTGGCAACATACCTAGCAGAACTCTGGTAGGAGAGACTTCCTACAAGTGACAAGTCTGTCAGGTATACAGGTCTCCAACTCGGTAGTATTTTCATTTTTCAATATCAACTTCCAGAATTCCACAAAGGAAAGAAGAGAAGGAATTAAAAAAAGGAAATACAAGAGTGCTAAAGAATGTTACATATGTTCAAGTAACTTTTATTTCAGTTATAGAAATGCAACTACTGACAGCATGCTTTTCTTTTTTTCCTTGTTTCATTGAAAAATGCAATGGAGAAGGGAAACCATTAACTGAAAAAAACATGTCTTTAAAATATGTGATTTCTTCTGGGCCCCTCATGCCAGATCCCATTTGTTTAAGTATGGATCCTCTGAAGTCTGGTGTAAGATAAAGTCAGTGCCCTGAGGCATTTCTGTGAGCCTGATGAGTATTACAACACATAAAATTGCTGAAAAATTTGCCTCTTCTTTTTCCAGGTAATGGTGAAACAAAACAGGGATCCTCATCACTAACGTGCATTCCTAGTGTGGTGAATATTGGAGAGGACATGAAACAACAGGAAAGAGGTTCTCAACTTTAGTATTTTATTCTGTGAAAATGCACTTGGGTGTGTTTACACAAAGATCAGGTGTCTTGTGTGCCTTTTGTTTGTGCTCTTAGAAAGTGAAAGTAATGGTATATATAAGCATGTAGTCTTGAGGGCTACAAGATCCCTGACTATTGTATGCATCTGAAAATAATTGTGTTTCAAAGGTGTCACAGAAGGAATCTACTTTTGCTACATTCTCAGCTGTCTTTTGAGTCTGGTTTTGTATTTCTACTCTTTCTAATCTAGTTATGTTTTAAACTTTTCCCTTCTTCATTCCCCAACATGTCTTATCTTTCCAACTATCTACAGCTTCCCAGCTGCAGTTCCAGGACTTCTACCTCTTCTGATAAACTACATTTCACAAGTTCGTGAGCTTGCATTCATTTCAAACTGTATTCTCTGAGTTTGAAATTCAGTCAGTTCTAGTGCACTGATATGCTTTTACTTTTCCCATATTCTTCGTGAAAATCCTTTGTCTTCTTATAGGTATTTTCTTTTCCTTTTTGAGATGTTAGGGTCCTGTGCTGCATTTCAAAATTCTCGTGATGACGTGTTCTCTGCATTGAGACAACACTTGATGTGTTTTCTAACATTTTCCTGGTTCCAGAGCTACAGAGGAACTAAAAACCATCATGCATATGAGTTCTGTAATATGTATCTCTTAACTCATGCTTTATGTTATCCTGGGTAGCTGAAGGATTTCTTTTTAACACCTTTCCTTCAGATACTGCAAGGTCTCTGCTTTGGGGAAGGTATTGTCATATTTGAATACCATGCAACACCTGGCTTTATCTTCAGTAATGTTTCTGAGCAGTGACTAGATTTAAAATTCTGAGGCTGTTAATGACCATAAATTCTTATTAAAAGTCAGTGCATGTTGGGAACTGTAAAATGCAGGGTCTGTTCAAAGGAATCAGTGTGCTGTATCACATATGTAAGTACTTCAACCATCCTCTTGAATGATTCCAATTAGCCCATGTTACAGTCTGTTTTAACACATAACTGGGGCATGCATGTAACTTTCTCATCTGCTTTCTGCTTGTGAAGTTCCATTAATTCACTCAACACTGAGGCAAGGTTAAACTGAGGCTAGTTTAAATATGTGTCCTTTCTCTTCAGCCATGCACACTAAGTGTTTTGACTCAACTTCCTGTCTTTTAGTTAGTTTTTCAGGGGTGAAATCTAATAGTATTTTAAATTTTTTTCCTATGGTAGACCCAAGCCTAGTGAGACAAAACATGCCAAGTTTTTAGTGATTTAGTGATATTTAGTGAGGTCTGGCGTCACGGGAAAGGTTGTGTGGTCTTGCATGGTCCATATACTTTACTAGTTATAGGAACAGACAGGACATTTCATTTTTTTGTCACAGTAATCTCAGACATAACTTTTAGATTTCCAGCTAACTACTGCAGAAGAAGCAGCTACGAAGGCAAAGTGGCAGAGGATTATGGGTTCGAATTATGAAATAGTGGTAGGTAAAGTGATTACTGTTACTAAATGTCCTTTTATCTGTCCATCTTTAAAGTTGCTAACATACAGATAGAAATATGTTTGTATTGTATTTGTTTCTTTATTTCTAAAAATCATACAGATACTCTATAATCTGTTGGGATTATTTTATTTTTATTACAGATTTGGAATATAGCCACATATTTTTTCGGTATTGATTTTTAGCAAATAATCACATGCTGTTTAGCGTACTGTGCCTTTGAGTATTGTTTCACAGATTTCTTAGTTTCAAGAGAATAAATGTGTATTAGAGAAAAAAAAAAAGATTGAGATGAACTTCAAAGTTCTCTTCATTAGTCAGAACTTGAATTTAGCGTTTGAAAAGTCCTACCCATTCTGCATACTGAGTGAGTTGTTTGATGTAACAATCTCAATAATGCAGAGGACATTTACTGTGGAGATAGGTAAAAAATGAGTTTAGGACTTAAAATTATATATCACAGCTGTAGTCTCTGCAAAAGCGTGTATTTTTCGATATATTGGTGTCTATTGAGTTCCTGCTTGTTTATGCTGAAGTGATATATGATCAAAGTTTCAGTTTTCACTTGATTATCTCCATTGAACATGACAATATTTCTGGTTTCTCGCATCTAGAATGTGCATCTCATTATGTGTAAATTGAAATGGAAAGTAATAGGTACAGCTCTAAGTATGTCAAAAGTAACCATTTTCTAATGTTGTTTTAGGTGGCTGTTGTTAATAAGTTTAGTGAAAGCAGTGGGTTAGGGATAAGCCTTGAAGCTACAGTGGGACATCATTTCATCAGATCTATCTTACCAGAAGGGCCAGTTGGACGATGCGGCAAGCTCTTTAGTGGAGACGAGCTTCTGGAAGTAAGAAAATATATACTTTGTCTTAGTCTGCATTCAGTAAGATTTTTGAACCCTGACTTACTTCACACCAGTTATGACTTTGGGAGTACAGCACATATAACTGCATCCCAACCATAACTAGAGTTGCTTGAGCAGTAACTTCACGTGTACTTACGCATATTTATGGGAATGCATATGCTTATGGTGCATTTCTCAGCTGACAACTGATTTTGCAGATACAATTCCAGGTCACTGAAAAGAATACCTGGCTGAAACATTAAAATGCCTACTCAGTGAAGGGACTAAACACATGTTACTTTTTCTAAATAATTATATTGGAATTAGAATGTGAATGTAAAGAAGAAGTGCAAGAAGTGCAGTGTCTGAGCATGTGATGTTTGTAGGGTGGTGTCATGTAATTTATGAAACTGTTCATTCAGTTCAAAACTTACCTTAGTGCTGATTCTTAGCACAGAATTTAATAGAAAGTAAGAGTTAACAGCATCTTTTATCATGGAGGTGGGTTTCTTTTTAAATGCGATGATTAGAATCTGGGGCAGGGAGTATCTTATTTTTTTAATCATTGTACTTCTAAACACTGTATGTACTTCTAAGCACCATGTATTCTCTATTTATTGAGGTGAATGAGATCTCTTTGCTCGGAGAAAACCACAAAGATGTTGTCAATATCTTGAAAGAACTGCCCATTAAAGTGACAATGGTGTGTTGCCGTCTGTTAGCTCCCCCAGTCACTCACCCAGAAGCAATGGAGAGTCTAAGTCTATCTGAAGTTCAGCTCACAGAAAAGGTACTTAAAAAAAAATAATTGTGAAAATGACAGTTTCCTCAAAAAAAACCCTCATAGTTGTTGTACAAGATCAGCAATATATTTTAATATTTAGGACTTGGAACCAGATAAATAGAAAAGGGCAAATTATGTTCATCAACTGTACTTTAGGCCGTCAAAAAATGTCAGTCCTGGTGGACTGACACAGGTCTGTCTGCCCAAGTATATCGATTCTGTTTGGCAGGTAGGCTGCAGGGGTATAACAAAGTGAACTGTATATTCTTTAGAATCTGAATATATTTAATCTGGATTTGAACCTTGCTTTCTGGATTTCTGGTGTTCAGAAGGAATCGCCGTGGATGGACTTTAATAAGGCATTTGACACTGCTTCCCACAGTGTTCTCTTAGAGAAATTGACTATTCTTGGCTTGGATGGGCAAACATTTTCCTGGATGAAAAACTGATGATTGAGTCCAAAGGGTTGTGGTCAATGGAGTTAAATCCAGTTGGTGGCTGGTCATGAGTGCCGTCTCCCAGGGGTCAGTACTGGGGCCACTCCTATTTAACATCTTTATTAATGATCTGGATGAGGGGATAGAGTGCACCATTAGTGAGTTTGCAGATGACAACAAGCTGGGTGGAAGTGCTGATCTGTTTGAGGGCAAGCTTTACAGAAAGATCTAGATAGGCTGAATGGCTGGGCCAAGACCAATGCCAGGAGTTTCAATAAGGCCAAGTCCCGGGTCCAGCACTTGGGCCACAACAACTCCCAGCAGCACCACAGGCTTGGGGAGGAGTGGCTGGAAAGCTTCCAGGCAGAGAGGGACTTGGCAATGTTGATTGACAGTGGCTGAACATGAGCCAGCAGTGTGCCCAGGTGGCCAAGAAGGTGGTTGGCATCCTGGCCTGTATCAGGAACAGTGTTGTCAGCAGGAGGAGGGAGGTGATTGTTCCCCTGTACTTGACTTTGGTGAGGCTGCTGTGTCCAGTTTTGAGAGGATCCAGAGGTGGACTACCAAGCCAGTAAAGGATTTGAAGCATGTCTCACATGAGAAATGGCTGTGGGATCCGGGACTGTTTAGCTTGGAGAAAGGAAGGCTCAGGGGAGACCTTGTTGCTGTCTACAACTACCTGAATGGAACTTGTAGCGAGGCACAGGTCGGTCTGTTCTCCCTAGTAACAAGCAATAGAACATGAGGAAAGGGCCTCAAGTTGCACCAGGGGAAGTTCAGGCTGCGTATTAGGAGGAATTTCTTTACTGAAAGTGTTGTCAGGCATTGGAACAGCCTGACCAGGAACGTGGTGGAGTCACTGTCCCTGGAAGTGTTTAAGATGTTGCTCTTAGGGAAATGGTCTAGTGGTTGATAGGGCTGGGACAAAGACTGGACTCAGTGATCTTTAAGGTCTCTTCCAGACAAAACGATTCTGTGATTCTGTTAACTGCTTGTGCATTCACTGACAGACACACTTCTGTCACTCATAAGTGCAAAGCACTGGGCAGCCTGATGTACTGAACATGGAAGCATAACCTGCAGTGTGGTATACAAAGCAATAACATTCGTATGGAAAGAGACACAGTTAGAATTAAGTTCTGGGCAAGGCACCAAATTCAGCTTACAGTTGCTAAGCTTTTCTATGAAACCCAGAGAAGTGAAGAACATGCGTGCGTGTATATGTATGTATGTGTGTGTTTTCTGTTTTTCAAATGTTCTGACTTCTGTCAGTGCTGCTGTGTTTAGATCAAGCCATATTTTTAGACATACTATTTAATAACAAGTCTTTCCTATATATTTGAATATGTGTAGTAATGAAGTTTTCTGAAGTTTTTAGTTTAAATGAAATTCCATTTTACAAGTATTTTTTCTGGTGAGTACTTTCATATCAGCACAGATATTTTGTTACCGTGTTTCATGAATTCTATGAGAGGGAATCAGATTTACTTTGCTAACTCTGTTGAGTACTTGAGCTTTCTCTGTGTTTTAGGGACACATCATTTAGCTTTTATCTTGTTCATAAACAGAATTTTGTCTACAGATTCAGAAACATTTATATTGTACTGATAAACATTCACTGTTTTTCTTCAGGCTCACATAGAACTTGGTTTCATTGGCTCCTCAGAAACAGAAGGAACAGCTTTGGAAATAGCTGATGAGAGTCAGTGTATGGAGGAGGTGCAAAGCTCGTCTTTGGCAATGTGGGAAACAGAAGTACAGCACATTGAGTTGGAGAAAGGGAGTATGGGACTTGGATTTAGCATATTGGACTACCAGGTAAATTCTGCACTCATTTATTTGAAGAGAGGACAAAATTGTTTGGATCTCACAATGTGATCTAAATAAGTATTTTAAGGGCAATGGATATCGCTACTGAAAGACATCCTACTAGTTAGATTAATGTGTTTCTCTTACCGTAATAAGACTACAGGTTCTAATGATAATGGAAGTACTAGTCCAAAAAAAAAAAAAAATCTATGCTAGGGTCTCCAGAAAGCTCATCTTCTAGTGCTCCAGAGGTGCTTAGGGCAAGATCCAATAAAAGACTTAGATGCTTAAAGCAGGATTTACTAAAATACAGAACTGCAGTTCTGAAATCCCTTGCTTAGCTACTCACTGTCTAGGATGTGACTAAATGCCCCCATTTGATTTGTGTTTGACTTCAGTTCCTGGGTATGTCAAGCTGTGATTCATGGTATGTCCTGATGAACAGCTCCTGCCTGCACTTGGTCAGGATCCCAGAACAAATGTTCCTTCTGTTCCCAGTTGTCACAAAGTATAAATTTTAATCTGATTTTAAGTAATTTTCCCCTATGATCAGCATAAACTTTTGCCCACCTGTTTGGTGGTGCTGCAGGACCCAGTCTCCTCCCAAGTCTCTGCTGGTTCTCGTCGCTAAGAGTTATATGTATATTTATATCTGCAATTCACCACCCAAGTGGAAATTAAGCCTACAGAGCAGTGCTTGGAATTAATCTATGTCATAGTGTTTTACATTTGCACACTGATAAAGATGAAGAGCAGTGTAGTTTAAATAATCTGAAGAATAAGACTGTTTTAACAAACCGTAGTCACTCTTTGATGTGTTACTTGTGATGCTCTGCAGTGAGACACCATAGCTGAGCGTGAGTATTTGGAGTCCCTATGAGCACAAAGCAAAGCATATTTTTGCTTCTACCTGTTCTGAAGCATTGACACAAATGGTGATTGCCCAATGTGGTTAGTTATTGAATTTTGTTTATGGATGGTAATACCGAAGGGTTGGGGAAATTACTTGAAATTGGGTTTTGTATTTTGGAAATGTGAGTCTGAATATACGGTACAGCTCTAGCCTGCCTATTCAAACTTACCTTTTTTTTTTTTTTTGGATAATATTTATGGATTATCCAGTGTTCTGTCTATTGACATGTGGTTAAAGCACTTCAGTTTGTCACTGAACTTTCTGCTTTCGTCTAAGACTGTAAACAATAAGTGTACAGTGGGATTTATCTTTGAAAATGTCATGGGAACAGCAAAATGCAATTAATTTTTAATGAACAGTGACTAAAGTTAAGGAAAGTTATGTTTACACTAATACATTGCTCATGTTTTATACAATAGTGGGCCTATGGGAAGGCCTACATAATTTGTTATCCCAGGGAAGACTGTCACACGCAATAGACAGGTGGGTTTTTTTTCAAAAAAAATTGTCACACTGTCATCTAAAGAGACAGTGTAAATACTTGTTGAAATAGTTAGGAAGATATCAGTGTTCAAGCTTAAGCACTGTCTCCAGCGATGCTAGTTGTATTTCCCCTTGAGAATTGTTTTATTTCTCCATGACATTCTTCTTACTGCATTACCTGCTATGAAATGTTAAGGATCATCTTGGTGTCCTGCCTTCCTTCAGTGCTTCTCTTTCACACTAGCTTTTGGCAGTCTCTAGTGTGTGTGGTTTGGGTGCTGCTTTGTGGTGTCTTGTTGATCTGACTGCTGAATAGGTCATAGAATTGTAGAATCATAGAATGGTAGGGGTTGGAAGGGACCTTTAGAGACCATCTAGTCCAACCCCCCTGCAGAAGCAGGGCCACCTAGATAAGGTCACATAGAACATGTCCAGGCAGGTATTGAAGACCTCCACAACCCCTCTGGGCAGCCTGTTCCACTGCTTCGTCACCCTCACAGTGAAATAGTTTTTTCTTATGTTTAAGTGGAACTTTTTGTGTTCCAGCTTCATCCCATTACCCCTTGTCCTATTACTAGCTACTATAGAAAAAAGGGATGTCCCAACCTCCTGACACCCATCCTTTAGATATTTATAAACGTTAATAAGATCACCCCTCGGTTTTCTCTTCTCCAGACCAAACAGCCCTAGTTCCTGCAGCCTTTCCTCGTATGAAGGATGTTCCAGTCCCCTGATCATCTTATTGGCCTTTCACTGGACTGTCTCCAGCACTTCCCTGTTCCTCTTGAGCTGAGGAGCCCAGAATTGGACACAATATTCCAGATGAGGCCTCAGCAGGACAGAGTAGAGGGGGAGAAGAACCTTCCTTGACCTGCTGGCCACACTCTTCTTGATGCATCCCAGGATGCCATTGGCCTTCTTGGCCACGAGGGCACATTGCTGGCTCATGGTTAACTTATTATCAATTGGGACTCCCAGGTCTCTCTCTTCAGAGCTGCTCTTCAGCAGTTCAACCCCCAGCCTGTCCTGGTGCATGGGGTTGTTCCTTCCCAGGTGCAGGGCTCTGCACTTGTCCTTGTTGAACCTCATGAGGTTCCTCTCTGCCCAACTCTCAAGCTGGTCGAGATCCCGCTGAATGGCAGCACAGCCTTCGGGGGAATCAGCCAGTCCTCCCAGTTTGGTGTCATCAGCCCTGGTTGTTGATGAAGACATTAAACAAGACTGTCCCCAGAATCGATCCCTGTGGAACTCCACTGGCCACAGGCCTCCAACTCGATTCTGTGCCATTGATCACTACCCTCTGGGCTCTGTCATTGAGCCAGCTCTCGATCCACCTCACTGTCCACTCATCCAAGCCACACTCCTTGAGCTTTCTGATGAGGATGTTATGGGAGACAGTGTCAAAAGCCTTGGTGAAGTCAAGGTAGATTACATCCACTGCTCTCCCCTCATCTAGCCAGCTGGTTATGCCTCATAGAAGGATATCAGGATAGTCAAACAGGACTTCCCCTTGGTGAAGCCATGTTGACTCCCCCTGATAACCATCATATACTTCATATGTTCAGTGATAACATTCAGGATGAGTTGTTCCATCACTTTTCCAGGTATGTTCCTGACTCCAATAAAATTTTTATTTAGGCATGCACAAGGACTTGCCTCTTAAAAAGTCCTTTCTCTTTTGAGCCAAGATCTGCTGCCATGATGTTTGAAAGAGTCATTGAAAATAACACCTATGTTCCACCAGAGTACACTTGTTGATTTTGACCCTGTCTGTGCAGCCCAGTTGTATTCCCAAACCACTGTAAGAGAATGAAGCCTGCACTGTTACCATTGCAGTAGGAAGTATTTGAAGGAAAAAGTATTTAGGCTATACTCATTACAGTGTAAGTGTCACTCTGCAATTTAGCAGTATTTTTTGCAGAAGATTATACGATGGGACATCGCATAGGAAGGAGTAGTAATTTTCAACATTTAAGAATTCAAAATAGGTAGAAGTGTCAACATATGGGCAGGAGGCTGTGTAATCCTACAGAGTTAATTAAGAGCAGAGCTCCAGCATTTTAAGCTGGGTTATTAAAAGCTTATGTATAAAAACTAACCTCTTCAAACATAAGAGAATAAATAAAATGAAACATTTTTCTTCCTTTTGTTTAATTAGGATCCTGTTGATCCAGCAAACACTGTAATTGTGATTCGCTCATTAGTTCCTGGAGGTGTGGCTGAGCAAGATGGCAGACTTCTTCCTGGAGATCGGCTTATGTTTGTCAATGATATCAACTTGGAAAATGGCAGCCTGGAGGAAGCAGTACAAGCACTGAAAGGAGCTCCAATAGGAGCAGTTAAAATAGGAGTTGCCAAACCACTGCCTGTAAGGATTTGGGAATTTGATGGGTACTTTTTGTGTCATTTAAGCTGCTACTTGATGATTCTAAATTTTGCGTACATTTCATATGCTTCGGAATACAGATGAGTGTCTCAAATCAACCAGAAACTGTCTTTAACAGTGTCTGCTTGCATATAGAATTGGCCCGTGTGATGTATGACTGGTGTAGTGATTGCAGGACCTAACATACTTGTGTTGCAGCTGAGAAGAGTAAGAAGCATCTTGCAGCCAACACAGTCTTATAGAGCTGCAAGTTACCAGGCTTAATTTTGTACAATTTACAAGATTCTCTGCATATGTGAAGTTGTGACATAAAGTTAGTTTTATGTGGTTTGACTGGAATTTGCCAATTCATTTTCCTTGCAAGGTATAGTACATATGCAGTCTTTGTATTTAGACTACACACTTTATGTTTAAACGATACTGGGTAGTCCTCAGTTCATGTACCTCAAACTGTCTGTTTTAATATGGCCATAAATAATTTCAGGTTTGATTTTACAGGACAGCCTGTAAAAATTAGAAGAATGAAGTTGAAGGAGACCTAGAGTTATCAAGATTGTGTACCAGTAGGGATGCTAGCAGACTTCATACTTGATACCTATTCTAATTGGTAGAATAGCATCAGTTCATGTATACCTGTCACAATATTTGTAAGCCCAAGTGCAATATTTGGGGTTTGGTTTTGCTTTTCCTGCAATCATAATCTTGTAACCCTAGTGGATGCAAGTATTAAATTTTTGTTCTTAGTAGATCTTTGTGGAGAAGGTGAGAGGGAATGGCTGATGTTTAAATTACTTGAAACTTTGCTTTTCATAGTAAGAGGATTTCACTTGCTTTGTTAATTTTTTTTTTTGTAGTGGAGACTGTGTTAGACAGCAAAGTGTCATGCAAATCGACATTTTCATACTTAGAAAGATATCACTCTGAAAGATAAAATGCGTAGGAGTTTTATTTCTGTTCCCAGCTGTTTGTAACCATTCAGCATTTGCACTTTATTTCAGTTATGTATATATTACTTAAACATTGTGAATAATCATTAGCTTCTTTACAGTACTGGAAAAATGCAGCTGGCATCAATTATGTTGGCAAAAGCTACTGGTTTATAGTCAGAATTATGTTTTGTGCTCTTGAGGCTGCTTCAGCCGGCAAATACAATCTTAAAACAGACGGTGGATGCAGTCTTCCTGCCTACTACAAGATTACTCTGTAGCTAGCAAGGTTGTAAATACCTCTGCTGTTGGGCTCCTTTTCTCGTGATAGCTCTGATGGCAGTTTTAGTGTATGTTTAATAAGAGCAGAAACTGAAAATGAATTTAGACTAAGCTGTGGCCTGTGTGGTATAGCTGAATAGATGTTTTTCTGTGCTTGGGGATGTAAAGCCAGATGTGAAGCAGAACCAATTTAGTGAAAAAACAAATTTTATGAAAAAACAAATTGTCTCTTTACATACCCTACACTTTGACTGTGATTGAAATGAACTCTTTGCTGGCTTTGGAATTCATTTGCCTCTCTAAACCTCCACACATAATGCACTCTGCACACCCTGTGTCCTGGCCACTCATCCAACTCAGAGCTTCATTCTTTCTGCAGCTTTCACCAGAGGAGGGCTATGTCTCTGCTAAGGAAGATTGCTTTTTCTACACTGCCCAGTCACTTGAGGAGGAGGGGCCAGCTGATGCAGCCCTCTTCCATGCTGAGCTGGCTCTGGTTAGTGGCCCAACTTACCAAAGATTTCTAAAGTCTTTGCATTTTGTAATGAAAGGGGTTGCTTTGTCACTGTTGTGTGTATTTTTTAGTGTTTTCTGTCACCACATTACTCATCCACCATAGCTGGGATGGATCCCCACATGCTAGAAGCCAGCATCTGGAGTTGTTGTTTGTTTGCATGAGCTGTGAATCTGGCCTATAATATGTTGGTTGCTGGAAAAAATGAAAGTATTTTGCTGAGACTTTGAAAAGTGCATGGCTACCCACTCCTTGCATGCAGTGAATGTCCCTTGGAAAATCTCATGTGTGTTGAGAAATGTTCATTTGCTTATTTTGTAAATAAATCTTTTCACCTGTATGTCATAAAACATCACTTCTCTACCTTGAAAAGTTCTCAGACCTCTCTTTTTGCATGTAAACTAGGCTTACAAGGAATGCTGTCTGTTTTCAAAAGCTGCCAAGGCTTCCTTTTAATAGTGTTGTTTAAACTTCAGCATCAATCAGTGTTTATGAGATTTGCAAGGCTAAAAGGTGTTAACTTGTACAATGTGGCTGAGCTGAGCATTCAGTGCCTTATGTCACCCAGAAGTTATAAATAAAAACTCAGATAAAAAAGACAAAGGAAATAGGATTCCACATCAAAAAAAAACCTGAACAAAACAATAAAAAACTTGCAAAAGCCCACCCAAAACAGAATATAAGATAGTCTCAGTGTGTCTTCTGATGGTTGTTTGTACTGATCTCGGGTCTGATATTGAAGTTATTTGGCCCTCATTTTCTGGGGACATCGATAGGGAAGCAATTTCTGCTAAAACCCCCTGAATGATTAGTTCCAAGATGTTTATTATTTTTCCACATTTGCAAATGACAAACTGTATTTAATAACTTAATTTTTTTAAATTGCTGCCTGTTTTTTCTTCTGCAGCTTGTTACCTTGGTACGGTAGTTATATAAAAGTACTTGCCTTATTCTGTTTATTGAAAAGTATGAAAAAGCCAGGTTATGTATTGTAAATATCCTTTAATGAAAGACCTGTTGACAATTTCAGATTAAAATGCAAGTGGTTTAGAAATTTGCCTTCTATTTGTGGTTCATATTAAAAATTTTAAATTGTGAAATAATAATGAAAATACATATCAGATAATACTACAGTTAAATTGTCAACTGTCTAATTACACGGACGAAACATGAAACGGAATGTGCAGTCACTCCTGTTTGCAGGATGCACTCACGGGGTACTATTTTTCATACATAAATCTGCTCTCAGATCCTACAGTCTGTCCCTGTTATTCACAGCCCTTGTTTTTTTCAGGATGTAGCTTCAATAACACTAGTGTGTGTTTTCCAGAAGATGGGCTGAGAGTCAGTTATACTGAGGGCACAGTTTAAATTAACTATTAAGTCTTGAGGGTTGAGACAATGAAAAAATGGATCATCTGTGCTCCAGAAAGGAATCAATATGTTGAATCACTTGTAGATTGTTGCTATTGCTGTTGTGAAGCTGACATAATGAATTAATAGTGCAATTAGCCACAGAGGGTGAAAAACAGCACTTAAGGTCCCGTCTTTGCGGATGGGTGCGCTTGGCCACTTCATGTAAGTTTACAGTATGGTTATGGCTCTGAACTCAGTGATAATTTTTGTTAGCATACACTACTTTCTTGAGCTCTGCCAGGAGCGATGAAATGATAATCAAATTTTAGTATGTGACTCAACATAAATTCTTTCAAGACTTAATTTTAGTCTAGCATTTGAATGTATATAAGTCTTGAAAAAAAAATCAAAGGAATTTTTAAAAAGGAAAAAAAATACTGCCCATATCAATTTCTGGAACTCTTTTAAAAGCTTTATTTCTCATTTAGGACAGAAGAATTGTGCATATTAGTCTTGTCAAACTTAAAATATTTTGGAAATCATGAAAAAGCATGTAATAATTTTTTTTCTTATAAACATATTGGAAAGCATTACAGTTTCCAGCAGATTGGTTTTTATTATTTTTGAACCTGCTTTAAGCAGGGAGATTGGACTATTTCTATAGATGACTTCCAACCCTGACCATTCTGTGATTCTGTGATTTATTTTAGTCCAACCTAGTCAGGTTCCCTAAAGGGAACACTGCTGACAGGTGACACTAAAGGAAGCTTATTACTTTTTCAGTACTAATTCTTGTAAGAGTAAATTTAAAAGGGGAAAAAAGAAAAAAGCCCAAGCCCTAAAGAAATAAGAATATTAATGTTAGGTAATACAGCAGAATTCTCCCAGCACCTCATATTTCTGTTGATGGGCATGAGTCTCCCTGTGCCCTCCAGCTTATTCCAATGGAGTCTCTACTGCAGATATTCTTTTCAACCTCTGAAGATGTAGTGACCTCAAGTGTAACTAGAAGCAGATTTTTTTTTTCTACTGTGATGTGCAAATAAAACTTCAATTTAAAACATGGAGGGAAATAAGGAAGGTGTCAGTCAGTACATAGCAGCTGAGGTGCATGTGTTTGGGGCTTATGTGATGTGAAGGTAACAGACAGGCTGGCTGATTGAATTGCTTTTGTTGTTAGGTGGACTCCGGCGAGGCAGATCTAGCAGATGAGTCCACCTTTGAGTCACACTATTCTCTAGAGAATGACGTCTTCCAGGCTTCAATGATAGCTCTGCATGGCAGTGCCTGTAGCGGTGATCTGAACTACAGCTTCTCTCTTCCACTGTCAACTGCCAAGGTAAAAAGGAGGATGGTTTTATTAATGGCAAACTTTGGTTTTTAAGTGTGCAAAGGCTGTATTATTCAGTTTAAATGCTTATGTCATCCTGGTTCAAACTGCACTGTTAGTTACCAAGTTAAAGTGCAGTTTTTGTTTTGGGCAGTGCCTTTGAGTGTCTTTGAGACATCTCTGTTGAAGAGAGAGACAGCTGGAAGGTTGAATGCTTCGATTTGTCTTTTGTGTAGCAAGATACAGTACAGTGAGATGTTTGCGGTGTTAAAGCTGTGTGAGCAATCCAGTACAAAAAACCCAGTTGTTGCTTCAGAGTGTAGTAAAGAGTAACACAAAGTAACTGTGATTCTACAATGTTTTAGGTGTGAAAAGCAAGACTAAGTTTTCATCCTAAGCCTTGCTTTTATGCTTCATAGTATGTTTGCAAATTCACTTACTCAGTTCTTGAATGAAATGCTTATAATGATATGGTAATTAAATCTGTATATGTAAAAACCTCTGATTACTAATAATTTCTATTTAAAGTCAGTAAAGTCGGTAAATTAAGCTAAGTTCTCTAATAGTAGTACTAAGATCAGTATCTTTTTTCTTACTGGTCACATACCCATAATAACTTGAGTGTTTGTCTCAGAATTGGTGTTTTGTTTCTCTCCATAGATTTTCATGCTCTGTTCTCATT
This sequence comes from Colius striatus, assembly GCF_028858725.1. NCBI lineage: Eukaryota > Metazoa > Chordata > Aves > Coliiformes > Coliidae > Colius > Colius striatus. Next base: position 57,318,143 of record NC_084790.1, on the reverse strand, counting down.
TTTCTCACCAATCCAGAGTCTTCCCAGTCATTCTCCTAGTGGTCATTCTTGAAAGGAACACTGTAGGGATTTCTTCCAGGGTCTGCAGTCTGTGGTCTTGAATACAGTAGCTGCTGCCTTTTCCGCCACACCTGAGCTGCACTAACTCTATTTATCCGTTATTTGTTCAGTTCTTATCAGGCACTAGTTTGAAAGCTAAATTCATCTTCTAATGGTTTCTCCTAATCCACAGAAGAGCACATCTCTGTTGTGCCAGTGGAACAGATTGCGTTGTTTAACTCTGCAATTGTTACTTAAATGGATTAGACATGTTGCCTGCTGAGCAGCATTTTATTGGATAGAGACTGGATTTATGCTGTATATCACATTGAGGCTCTAGAAAGTCTTTTAAGTTATTTTCAGCGTTGACTTAAAGATGGCTTTGGTTTATGTGTTTTTTTAAAGATTGTGGTCCTGACTTTTCAATATTCTTCTCCGTGTGTGCAAGTATGAAGTGAGCATTAAGTTCTCATCAAGTCACATTTTGTACTCTGCAGTTAGGAGTGACTTCACAAAGTAAACATAATGAGAAAACCTATTCATAAAAGAAGGCTTTTGAAGCAAGTGATATGCAGTAAAAGTGAAAAAAAAAAAAAAGCTATTCAAGGCCATGAAGAATTAGAGGTATTTCAACTATTTATGACTGCGGGGCAGCTGACAGGTTCTGAATGCATTTGGTGCCATTATAAAAGAGGTGATTAAAAAATATTTAAACTCAAAGTAATGCAAAGGATTTAATGAGGCCACATGTAGCTGTAGTTACAAATTCCTGAAGTTTTGTTTGTTTTCAAAAATTAAAGCTTTTTTTTTTCTTGAAGTGAAACAAAAATAAAAATGGCCATATGCCTCTTCCCTAAGATGTATGTATATGGCACGTGGAATAAATGTTGAATATGATCTGGATTTTATTTTCACTGTTTTGAAAATGCTACTAAACCGGCTTAAAAGTAGATGTCCCAGATGTCTTTGGAACCTTATGAAATAATTGTAATAGATTATAGTCACGGTGTTCTGTTTTGCAAAAGGTAGGAGGTTATTTCATTAATTACATCATGTGGACTAGTGGTACTTGGGCTTTGCTCCATTATCTTCTCATATGTTACGTAAACCACTTATTTACAGGTAAATCTTTTTTGGGGATTGTCTGGGGACAGAGCAAGCCTGTATACACTTTGTGAAAGATGAGAAAAAGTAGTTCTATGGTCCTTGATACAGCATGTTGCAAAATATCAGAGAGTCCTGGGAAACACATTTTCCCCCCATTTTGGAAAGGGAATAGAAGAATTAATAAGTCCAGTGGATAACAACTAAGACAGGGAGAGGTAGACATTCTTGTTACTGCATTTAGTACATTTCAGAGGAAAATCCCTAACACCGATACAGAGCCTCTAAGTCCAACTTGTAGGTCCTTGATATATCTTTCTGATATCTCATGATCTATATGTTTTTAAAGTTTTTCAGAGGGCTCAGCTAGACAAGATTTTTAGCTTGACTAATTTTTTTTTTCAGAAGACTGTGATTATTGAAATGCTTTAAAACCTTTGAATGCAGACCTTCAATTTCTTGAAAAAACAAATTTTATTTAGAGAACTTAATCCTAGTACTGCAGCCATAATTGATACACTTTCAGTAAGTTTCTGTAACTGCATCCTTGTATTGCATTGTCACACTTCAAAAGCTCCATGTTCATTTTTTGCTGAGATTTGATTGAGGTTCTACTTTTCCCTCTTTGTCTTGAAGGGACATCTAAATAAGTTTCTGCTCAATTAAAAGGATGATTAAATTGCATGCTTATTGTCTGAACTGATTGAAGTTGCTCTTTGCTTGCTAAGTGTTTTGAAAGTAAAGACTTTGGTCTTGCAAAGTTCTTCGACAACTGGGTGCTTTAATTTTCATAACTTGGGAGTTATGTCTGATGGACATTAGATGTCTAAGTGGACATTGCTTATTGAAGTTAGTGGATAAATATTCATTAGTACCAAATTAAAATTTCATCTTCATAGATAACTTACTTTCATTTATTTCTGGTATTTTAAAACAAAAGAAATTGTCTGAGGAATCAAGTAAGTTTCATAGTAAAATGCTTGATATATTGAGGACACTGATGTTACAACAAATACGTTTAAATTCTGAAATTAGTTTCTGGTTAAGATTTTAACATGAAATGTACTAAGGAATGTTGATTGTTCATTTTCTGCTTCTTGTGTTTAGCAGTCTGTTGGAAACGAATGTTCAGATGCTGCAGCTGATTTATGTGTCTCTGACAAGAAACTGTACAACATGGATCTGAATCAGAGAGTGAGAGACCAAAAATCTGTAGTGGGCGATAGTCTGGAAGCTGCAACTGGTTTTACAGAAAAGGATCTTCTGCCTCAGGATGTTTCAGATATCAGCCAAAAAGAAAGTGAAAACACAGCAACATGGACTGAGTCTGAGACAGTAACAGAAGTTGCACAAAGTACTACTGTGCAGCTTGACCCCACTGCAAAAGTAAAGAATTATTTTTGTATTCTTAATTAAAAACCACTAGGTAAAGGCTATATTACATATAGAATCTCCTAGAGAAATTGATGCAGGCCAACAGCTGTATATGGTTCTTTGATCACAAATGTCTGTCAGCTGTGGTAGCTCAAATCAAAACACATTTAGACTTTTCCGAAACAAGAACTAATTTGTGGCATCATGAGAGTCACAGCAATATGTCTGCTTATACCTTACAGCAGCAGACACTGCTGGACCACAGTTAAGTGGGCCACAGAGGTCATTCTCTTCCCCTCTTAACTTCCACAGTGCCATGGGCTCAAGGAGTTGCATAACTGGAGACCATGCCTAGGAAACCAAGGGGCAGTGGTGTGAAAGTCTCGCATCCTGATCGCACAAGCCTGTGCAGTTCATCTTGCAAACTGGTGTCTGATGGCAGTGTGGAAATATAATATTCCTTTTCTTCTTCCATTCAGTGATTTGTTAAGAAATTATTTAAAAAGCTGCACTTTCTTACAAGATTTATTACTTTAGCATTGGCAGATTGTCAGACACCTGTGGTGAATTGATTCAGAAAATTTGTTCATTCTACTAATTTTAAGAGTGTAACTGATGTCCCTGAATTAAGTGCATACTTTGTGGTAGATTTGCTGTATTACTTGAAAGAAAGAAATCTCGTGTATTGATGTTTACAAATATCTAAATGATGGCTGTCAGGAGATTGGGGCATCCCTTTTTTCCTTGTATCCAGTGACAGGACAATGGGTAATAGGATGAAGCTGGAACACAAAAAGTTCCATTTAAACACAAGAAAAAACTGAGAGTGAGAGAGCCTTGGCACAGGCTGCCCAGGGAGGGTAGAGTCTCCTTCTCTAGAGGTCTTTAAAACCCACCTGGACGCATTCCTGTGTGACCTGATGTAGATGGACCTGTTTTGGCAGGAGAGTTGGACTAGATGATCTCTAAAGGTCCTTTCCAATCCCTACCATTCTGTGATTCTGTGAATCTATGGTTCTATATATGTTGGTTTGATCTTTGATGGACTGACTTTTCCAAAGTCTCTGTAAGAAATCTGTATTAATTGTGCACTTAGCTTTTGTGTAAGGTGAGATGAGTAGAGGTCGATATGTCCAAACATAGTTTTATCTCAGTATTCTGAATTGATACTATTTTCCCTTTTGTTAGGATCAAGTACTTTTAATGGAAAAGAGATGCACAGTATCTTTGGAGGGAAGTTCCACAACCCCAAATTCAGTCAAAAACACGTATGAGAAGACTATCACTATTGCTAAAGGCAATTCAAGTCTAGGTAAGGTAGCTAATAGTTTTTCTAACTTGTTCAGGAACATGAGTTTCTGTTTTTCTCCTATGTTTACTTTTCTATTAGTAAAGACTAAACATTTTGCTTTTAGTGGGGAAAGCATAACAGGATATTAATTCTTTGCCGAACTTGCACTGTTTGGCTGTAATGGCAGAGGACTCTTTTGCTGTTCCCATGAATAAGGGTGTAAAGTGTCCGGTCTCACTGAGAATTTTTTTTTTCTCTTAAAGGAGTTTAGTTATTCCTAAATGTTAACAGAGCAGCTTTAATATATTGTTTTTTAATGTCAATTAGTTTGTATAATACAGTGAAAAAAAATGAAATGTTCACTTTCTTCCCACATAGTTCTAGTTGTATTTTAAGTGCCCTCGATATTTGTGAAAATCAAGACAAATACTAAGTAATTAATCTGACAGTTAGTAGTTTTAGCTCAGTGACATTATTTTATAGAGAATTTCAGAGTTTTAAATATCTACAATCTGTAACTTTTTGAGCATAGTGATTAGAGGCACAACAGATACGAACATTTTTTGGTGTTCTCTCCCAGTCTCTGGTGTGCCATGAGTGTCCTTCCCTCCCTTTGGCGGCCACTATGTTCATTTGCTTTTGTTAACATTCCTGGTGCCATTTCTTCTGGCCAAGTGAACATCCTTGAAGACCTTCTTGTGTTGATAGGGCAGGAGTTTGTGTGTGTGCTGTTTTCAGTTGACTCTGAAATGCTTTCAGATGGATTGCCTACAGAAGGCATCCTGGAAGCAGCCCATGGGCACCTTGTTCATAAACAGCCACCTCTCAGGAGTCTGGTGCTGCGCAGAGGCAGGTGGAATGCTGTAACCCAGTGGAAGCTTCTGCCTGGAATAAACTACCCTCTGATGTCTGGATGTCAAATCTGCCCGATTTCTTTGTGATACAGCCAGCCAAACTGGATTGGGAACTGATCTGATTCAGAATCAGCCTCTCCCCAAAATATAAAGCGGTAGGCATGACTGATATGAGTTAAGTTTTGACAATGACCTCAGACCGACAGCCACATTGATTTGAGGTGCTTGGGTAATTACTCCATTTACAGGCCTCACTGTGAGGCTGTGTAAAGTGCAGTTCACAGTGCAGTTCCAGGCACTTGGGTTTTATTAGAAAGTTTTTGCTTGCAGTAACATCTTAACTCATTGGAGTAGTCTTTTTCTTGTATGTCTATGAGTATTTAAAGTCTGGTGAACATACACATAAAATTTTATGTCACGTGTAATACAGCATAAAAACAATAAACTTGACGCAGGATGCATATTGGTAGAGGTTACACATGTGAAAAGTAAGACTGACCTCTCATGTATACATAGTATGAATATGAATAATGCTTTCTTCTGGCTTGTGAGTGTTGTGTGTCTTCCAGTTTGTTCTCTGGCCTATAAAGCTGCCTGGGCACAGCTAAATCAAGAGCTGTGAATAATGTTGAAAGCTGCAGCCGCATCAGTTATTTCAGTTAAGAACTGGCACTTTTTTCCTTTTAAATGGTGTCACCAGTAGCTTGCAACAGTTCTTCAAATCCAGCCACAGCTGGAGCTCTAACCTTTTGATTGTGATTTGTAACAGGTAAGAGGACTAGACACCCACATTCAAGAAGAGCTGAAATGCCATTATCCTGTGCGTTTCATTTGACAACGTGACAGTGGCATTCGTATTTTTAACCTAAAACAGTAACTGTCCAGGGTGTGACATCAGCCTTGCAGATCTGTTGTGATGAGGATGCCAATATAGAAACTGGGGGTAACATTTTTTCTAAAGTGCAATTACACTAGCCTCAGTAATACTGTTATTTGTTACTGGCTTAACCAAGCAGCAAAGTTAGGTTCAGCTTTTCAAACCACATGTCAGCTGTTTCCTTGGTAGTTTGCTTTTCTCTGCTGACTGCCCATATTCTGGTGGAGACCACTCAGTTGCAGTGCTGTGTTTACATTCAGATCTGATTGCATAACTTATGTGAGCAGATCTGTAAATAAATGATTGTTGGAAGAAGCATGTTAGTGTAAATACTGCAGCACGCAGCCCAGGACAGCACCTGCAAATGCTATTTGTGATGTGCTCAGCATTGTAATGTTACTAACCTGAAGAGTAGGTGACAGGCAATTTCTCTAATAGGAAGGCAATGTCAGTGGTACTGTGTGTCCATTTCACAAGTTTGATACACTGCTGTTTAAATTACACCTGACCACAGCTGACATAATTACCTGGCAAATCATAAATATAAATCTCCAGTCAATGGTAACACCATATTCTTCCATCAGTTTAATATAAAGTGAAGGTGGTTTTGTGTTTTTTCCAAAAGGTAAACGTTGACTTCTGCATAACAAAGTAGAGAGGTAAATGTATTCCTGTGTCCTAGAAGCTTACTGAACAATTCCTTGCTAGTTAGGGCCACCTTCTGATACTTTAGATAGCTAAGTTGATCTAAGCTACAAGTAGGTGTGAGGAGCCAACACTGTGAAGAGATTTTTATTTTCTGGGAGAAGTCCTAAAAAGCCCAAGTGACTATCCAGACTAATGTTGTTCTTTAAATGGTTCAGTATTTTATTTTTTCTCTGAGTCAGATACTAGGCAGATGTTTGTATGATTGACTGAGTCTGGAGTGCCTGAGGCTTACAGCTGCTTTTTAAGTTTTATTCAGTCAATCTGTCTCCCATGGTCGAAGGTCAGAGAGCAAAGCACTGAGTGTTTGTCTTCTGTAGCCATGGTTGTATATAAATGGTTAGAATTTTTTCATAGTCAATGTCCTTGGAGGGTTCTCTCTGAGTATCTAACATCTTCCACTCACAGTCTGGGCCATAAAGTAAGGGCTTGCAGACACACAACTCCAGTCCTAGTGATTGCTAGTCTGATAGTTACATGCAAAAAACAGGAGAACACATAGTGGGGTAGTCACGGCCTCCTCCTCCTCCAATAGATACTCCTCTAAAATAAACTCTTACTTCACTGGCTTCATCTTGTTAGTAAAATAAAGCTTCCATGTTCGTGCACAAAAACGAGGGAAAATAAGTTTGGTAATATTACAGTAGTTTAAGCCACCATCTCTGTGGGATCTGATTCAGACTTTCTGTTGAAAATAACTGTATGATTGTATTGGCCTAGTGCTTCTAATTAACTGATTAATCACTTCAACTTTTCAAAGAGAACCAGTATAAACTAAACTGAGATACAGTGTATGAACTCAGTGAACTGTCCAGAAGAGTGGTAAATTTAACTCATTTAGAAGCAGTTTCATTATCATCTTTGTTTATTTTCTGCTTAAATTTCCTACTAATTTATTTTTGTATTGAGCATGGTATGTGAAATTACATGAGGTAAAGATAAGATACTGTGATTTGTAATTACTATCTCCTATTGAAAAGAAGGAAATGCAAGAGAGAATAAAAATGTTTATAGACTTGCTGACATTGATAGGTTGGCTGTCTGATTTCTGCCTTCCTTAACCCAGGTTACCTTTCTATTCTGTGGCACTCAGCTGAGGCTTAAAGATATTAACTATTTCACATGTTTTTAATTGTAGGTATGACAGTAAGTTCCAATAAAGATGGCTCAGGAATGATAGTCCGCAGCATCATCCATGGAGGCTCAATCAATCGTGATGGACGGATTGGTGTTGGGGACTGCATCCTGTCCATTAATGAAGAGGCAACCACTAACTTAACCAATGCACAAGCCCGGGCTATGCTAAGGAGGCATTCACTCATTGGACCAGACATAAAGTATGTAAAGTTAGATGATGAATTGTGGAAGGAAAAGTCAGATAGTCTAGATTTGGTTATTTGTGCAAATGTTCTAAATGAAACTTGTGTTTATTTTTACAATATGATTTTATCTTGAAGTTACAGCTTCAGGTGGATCATTCACCTTCAGATGACAGCTTTATGGGTTTGAAAGATAAAAATACTTGTGTGAGAGGCTTTGGATGTACTTAAAAACATTATTCTGTCGTTAGTAATGATCATCATTTCTGCACTGCCTGATTTTGTTGAAGAGATGGGGCTGGTCAGAGTACTGCATTCATAGTGTGATTCATCTAAAGAAATTAAGGATTTCCTAAACATATTTGTTTTTCTGAAAAGTAGCCTATCATGGCCATTCCATGATAGGGGTTTCAGGGGTTTCATTTGATGGAGATTGTTCTAATGAATTCTGTGTTTGACTGTCAGACAGAAAGTATGACACGTGATGTTAATGCAGAAAAGTAATAATTAAAACATTTTCAGTCCCTCTATGACAAACAGCAGAAACAATCTGTTTTATGGGGTCACTTCCAAGTTTTTATTAGTTTATATGAAGGAGCCATTCCTCTACTGCATAAATACATGCTCTTGCGAGAACTACTGTAAACTTACAGTAATTAATACGAGTTTTGAAAAATCTGCTTGCTTCATGAGAAAGGTTCTTTCTTCTCAAGTTCAATCATTTTACAGAATTTTAACCTTTGCTTAAAGTAAAATTCTTTCTAGCTTGGTGGAGGAGTTAACTTTGTGCACATGCATCAGCTAAGGATGAGGTTGTTCCTAAATTTCTGATTGGTGCCCCAGACACAGCAATGCTGAGTTTACCACTCCAAAAAACAAGTAGCTGTTTTTTCTCAATCTTGTGGTAACATGGATTGAGTCAGATCTGCAAATGACATTAATGGAGCTGTTATTAATTGAAACCTCTGTTTAAGAGGGTGGCTTTGAAAGGGGCCATCTCAGTCCCAGTGTAGTTGCAGGTAACTGTGTAGTATCTGTTAGTTACACATAGACTGCAGGGCATTCAGCTCTTCCCTAGAAGTATTCCAGCTTTGAAGAGACACAGCATTTCCAGAACAGGTAGGCAAAATATCTGCACTATGGGTGGTTGGTTTAATTTTCTGACTCATAGTTATCATGCATTTGGAGTTATGAAAATGTAGATTTGTTTCAATAATGGGATATGCTCTTATAATGAATTACATTGTTGTCAATGCTGTCAAGAATTTAAGTAAGCCAGTATTGATGAAATGTGACATTGGTTATTATGATAGACTTTCAGATTGTGTTACCATACCAACCGCCACAACTGAAATCAGTTGTTATGTGTGCATGCCTGTATGTGTACATCTGCTTAGATGCACAAATGCTGTAGCACTGTTCTTCTTTGAGGAGTCTTGTATTAGTGATGTAGTTGACATGTTCATTATTCGTGCTTATTCTTTTATAGCTGCTGCATCCTACACTAAATGACCACAAGTTTTGTTTTGTAGTCTTACTCTTTTGCAGGTATGTCAGAAATACCAAAATCTCATCTCTGATATGAATATTTATATTTTCCAGAGGAAAGTGCATCCTCTTTCTGAAAGATCTCACAGAAGAGGGACAGTTACTGTTCATATTCTTACTTAAGATCTTCATCTTTCATTTTATATTTATGTTTTTTGGTGCATTCCCATGATAAGCCTTTAAACAGAAGCTGACTTCTGCACTTCAAAGAACTGAAAGACCAGATCGTTTGATAGTTTGTAAAGGAGTCTTGCAAGAATAAGGACAGTATTTTTGGTCTACATAGTTTTGATACACAACTATTCAGCATAATTAAAGTTCTCCATAACTTGTACTTTCAGGAAGAGTACAGGATCTCATGAAAAATATTATGATACAAACATGTAGGTAATGTCCCAAGTTGGAAATGTGGATGTGTAGAGCATTATCTCATGATAGTTCTTCCTGTTTGCTGAGAGAGATACACAGCTATATAGGTGTCATTTCAGAGCTAATATGGGACATGGCCAGCGAATCAAATGAGAAAGTTGAATCTCTTCAGTGTCTTCCTTGGGAAGCACTCAAGTGTGGACATCTAGATATCATACTGTCATTCCTCTCTGTCTACACAGGGCTACAATGTTGGCAGCTTAACTTTCAGACTGAGGATTTTCTGGGTAGCAGGGTTCCCCCAATAAGTGATTAAGCAGAATTATTTTAATTTCAAAACCATATTTCAGTGGCAAACGTCATTTGCTTAGAAGACACAAAGCTGTTCTTTCTTACTTGCCACATAAAGGCTTTGTTTTATTCTGTTAAAGGAAATTTGATTATGAATAGTTCAAGAGCCATCAATCTCAGTGTCAGACTTGGGTATTTCATTTTTTTTTCCCCCTTTGTGTGTGGAAAACTAGATGTGTGGCCTTATGAGAATGCATTCTGTTTCACTTCCCATTCCACCTTGCCAGGAGCTCTTCCATTTCTGTAATAATAGCCAGGGTTTTGTGCTCAGCAGCAGCTGCTCCTAACATCTGTCAGATAATTACAGAGTTGAATCAGAATTCACCTGCCTAAAGTGTGGAGATGAATTCCTGATCAAGAAATAAAAGATAGATTGCAATTCCATTTTCCACGCTTGTTAATAATCACTGCTAGAGACAATAAAAAAGGACAGATGCTTTCTGGGGGAGGTGTAGATGAAGCAGAAGTTGAACGGGAAAAGAAAAAGGAGAACAAAAAAGCAGCTCACACTTTTAACTACATAAGTATACCTCTCGCATTCAGCATGAGACATTGACATTTGTTAACACCATTGTAAAAAGATGCTGCATCGTATGCTTCACATTCTAGATCTTCTCCAGCACCTGCTGATGATCAGGCCCTGTGTTATGTGTGAGTATTGGCGATTCAGAAACTCATTATGGCTCTATGTTGCAATTTGTCTGTAAAATCATTCCATGCTTTTTTGACATCCATAGTAATGTCAGGGATATATCCAGATATAGGTACATACTATCTCTCTCTTTATGTGTGTGTGCATGCACATGTGGCTGCACATGTGGGGGGGTGTGTGTGTGTATATATATCTATAAAAATATAAAAGATATGAAAGAGTGTGTGTGTTTATATATGTATAAATATGTATATATATATATAAATGGCTTTAAACGTGAAGATTTGAGCACACCTCCTAAGACTGGAGTGAAAACACCGGTATTCTAACAAATTGTTGCTAATATTTTTAAATTTCATCTGACAGACATGCTCAGAGCACATGTATATGTGTGTGTGTGTACAGGGTTCAGTGCTAGAATTGGCATGACTACAATGTACTGATATCTGGATTAATCTCAGTGTCATATTTTCTGTGGCACTTACATTTTACTTCCTTCATGTATAAAAATGTTCAAATTAGACCTTATATGTTAATGACAGTAATTTGTCCTGAGCATTTTCCATATTTTGTTCTTTGGTTTGTTGATGTTTCAGGGTTCTGTGTGGCTGTTCAGTCAAGCATGTGATAAATGTTCCTCTTTACTGCATGCATTGTTGTGTTTACAAGATATTTTCATATGTACACCCTCTGGTGTTTCCATTGTCACTGCTTTTGTTGCTAGTACATATCACTGGGGGGAAGAGGGTGGTCCTAGTTCTCAAGAAAGGAAACACTTTCTTTTTTTTTTTTTCTTTTTAAGTTGTACAACCAAACTTAAATAATGCTTCTACTTCATCATAAATTTAAACCAGAACACTTACTTGCATTTTGAAAAAAAAAAAACAGCATAGAAAACTGAATTACATGGATCCAATGCATAAAAAGGTGTATTTCATGTGCGAGTTCACCTTTGTTTCTTGCTCATGATTTTCAAAGTTCAGTTAATTGAAAATGCAAGTAAGTGTTCTGGTTTAAATTTATGATGAAGTAGAAGCATTATTTAAGTTTAGTTGTAGATAAGAATGAACAGATAAAAACGTGTTGAGTGTTCCTTTGCTTAAAAATAGGCAATTAGAACTGGAGTTAAGCACTGGAATAGAAATAATGTAATTTTCTAAAGAGCCAACATGCACCAGCTCCCAGTGATGCTATCTGCATTTTACTCCATCTGTGGAAATCAATTAGGTAATTCAGTTGCTCATTTTCAGATGCCTTTTTTTTTAAATGGTGGAACAAACATCTTTTCTTCTCATCTCCTGTGCTATGCATGGAAAGGGAAGCTTACCTAAATGAAAGTGCATTTGGGAAGTGTTTGTAAGTAGCATATAAGGCCATTTGAAAGCATCCTTTGAACTGCATTTTTTCAATGTCCCAGTGATTAGTCATTCCTTTAATGAAAAACAACAGGGTAGCCCCCAAGTTGGAGTGCATATAGTTTACCTCCCTGTTAACTAAGACTGATGTTGTATAGAAGTATGAGGTAAGGACTACTACTGCTCTTGGACCTTGGAACCCTGCATAGTTGTTCGCTGTGTGCTCTTTGCACAAAAAGGACTGGACAACAGTTGAAAAATGTTAGACACTCTGCTATCAGTGATCACATTGCTGTCTACATCTAATCTGAATCTGGCCATATCTGTTTCCTTCTTAAGATCCCATCCTTCTCTTTTCCATACTTCGAACAGTAGCTTCCACTGTAGTTTAGCATAAAGGAGATTGTACAAGCCTTCTTGGTGGAAGAAATGTTGCTTGCAATCCTGATTTCTTTGCAACTGTCTTTCAAGGGAAACTACATTATTTCCTACTTTTTTTTTTTTAGCATGACAATTCAATTGGGATGAAACTGGTGAATGTAACTGGATGAATGATACATTTTCTTTCATTGATATGCAGTTTGCACATCTTGTAGCTTTTGTAGAGGTGAAGTATTCTTATGGGCTTACTGGATGGTGTTTCTGCAGCAGCATTGGCTTCATGAGAGTTTTGTGACCATAATACTAGCTCTTTGCTATAGTTCAATGAATTTGGAGTTGGAGATGGCAGAGAAATAGTAGGGATTACTTTCAAAAACTTTTTTACCTCTGGCTTCTGTTTTACAGCTAGGGCTTCACAGAATAACTGCTGCATGTCTTCTGTGTTTTCCAATGTTGGAATGCCCTCAAAGACAGATAAGAGTGACATCTGATGTGTGTTCGTTCCTTAGTTTATGTCAAATCCCCAGCACAAAATGAAAACTGCTTTGTGTCAAGTACAACACTCTGTGTTTGTAAAAAGACCAAAGCAGAAGAGAGAGGAGATTTAAGGAAGAGAGAGGAAGCTGGTGATAATCTGGATGATTTAGAAATTTCTGTCAAAAGGACTGGAAAGTTCCTCCTGATTAGCACCATAGGCAACTTCCCAAATGACCATCTTCTGCACTTTGCTGGGTATGTTAGGTGTGAGAGAAGTTAGGGAACGTGGCTGGGCACAAAGATGACAAATAGGGATGGTTCTTGTGATAATTTTGATTGAGCATTTTAGATAGCATTAGTCATATAACAATTTATTTGCTCTGCCTCCTGCTTGCCATGTCCAGCAGAAAACCAATGAGAGGGGGAATCCATAGCAGTCAGGTAGCGACAGGCAGGACAGTCAAGTGTACTCCATCAGGGAGTGATGGGCAGGAGAGGGCTCCAAGTAAGTCAGAGACTCAGAGATGAAATAGTCTGTCCTCAGCAGCTTCTGTGTCTTTCTGAAGTAGCCAAGATGTTTTTTCTCTATGCTGAGAGGAAATGTGTTCATATTTCTTTTAATCATGTGATGGATGGGAGTACAGACTTTTTTTAATGTTCTTTTTCCATCAGCCTTACTTCTTAGCAGACTTGGACCTGATAGCTAAGCTGCTTATTGAACAACTAGAGATTTTTAAGAAGAAAAAACGTAAGGGCTACCTAAGTAGTCCTGTTTAGATCATGGTGCCCTTTTTCCTGAAGAGGAGGGTTTTTAAAGAAATATTGTCCATGCCCTAATCTTTTTTCCTTCTCTTTGTTTCCCCCTCCCCAGTCTATTGGGCCATTTCTGGCACTCAAACATGATCAGGTTACACCAGGGCTTCAGGAGTCTGCATGTCATTTGGTTGGTAAGACATAACTGAGAGTCCCAAGCTGCCTGGAAGTCCATGAAGGGCTGAAGGAAGCAGTTGAGCAGGGGATTTCACCCTGCAACATAGTTGGTATTCTGTAATGCATTTGCGTGTCCAAACCCATGTAGTATTTTTCACCAAAAGCACAGAAACCTAAAATAGATCACAAACAACCCAGGAAGGCACAAAACTTCCTGCAAGCCAACTTCCAGAGGCATTTTCAGCCAACATTTAAGATGGTAATAGTACTTCACACCTCACAGATCTTTCAGTGTGTGTCATTGTACAAGGAATCTAGCTGAAGCCAGATTGTCTCTATTGCACTCTTGTCTCTGTTCAAGCACCATTTACTTAAAATGGAGTGGCCATCCCTCAGAAATTCACAGAAATTCAGCTACATAATTTGACCATAAATTCAAGAGGTTTCAAAGAAACATAAGGAAAAACGTCCTCACTGTGAGGGTGACAGCACTGGCACAGGCTGCCCAGATGGGTTGCAGAGTCTCCTTCTCTGGAAACACTCAAAACCCTTCTGGACAAGTTCCTGTGTGACCTACTCTAGGTGGCCCTGCTCTGGCAGGGGAGATGGACTAGATTATCTTTTGAGGGCCCTTCCAACCCTTAAGATTCTGTGATTTGTTGCAAAGTCAAAAAGGATTCATGTAACTCCTTAGTCCCAACATACCAGCATTGTGCCTTTGAAATCAATGGCCATGTGAAGTAATCTTGGGTGACTTCCTCATATTGATTTCTCACACCCACCAGAGGTAGGACCAGCAGTCCTCATGCTGCTTTAATCATGTTCCATTTTATTGCAGTATTACATATGTGCCTGCAGAAAATTTAGACGAGTACAGGGCGAGTTTGGGACAACAGACTGAGGGACCTGTGCCGCTTGAACTTTTTCCTTCACATGCTGTCAGGTAAGTCAAAAGACTGTTTTCTCCCATAGAGCTTGCAGGTGTAGCTCTTTCCATATTCTTTGCACAGTTCGGGAAGATAAGTTTTATTTTAGAAGACCTGAAAGGTGAGTCATTTTCTTCAGACCAGCTCCCATTACAATAAAAAGTTGTTCAGAATACAATTTTTTGTTTTGGGGAGCAAACTTTTCTGACATTTTTACAAGGCTGTTTTCTAGGTATTTGAACTAGTCAAAAAGGAGAAATACTATGCAATTTGATTTATGTATTCCTGCAAGTACTCAATGCTTCCAACATGAGAGTTTGTCATTAGTGGTCTTTTCTGAATATACACTGTAAAGAATGAATTAAGCTATAGTTTTCCTTGAGTTTCAAAAAAATCATTACACTTACAAGCCAAAATATGAGGTGTAACTAATAATTATTATAGTTAATATGTAACTAATGAGGTGTTTTCTAATAATTATTTTCTGAAAGCAGTAACTGTTTTTCAGTGCTGCTGTTGTAATTTCTTCCATTTTGGAAATTATAATTACCTTCGGCTTTGATTTAGAATCATAGAATGGTAGGGGTTGGAAGGGACCTTTAGAGATCATCCAGTCCAACCCCTTAGTCCTAGTTCCAAAATGCAAAGTCTTTTATTCTGTGCTTGTCAGTTAATAACAACTTAGTTGTGGAGACAAATGGACATGGAATTCTAATGGGCATCTGAAAAGAAGGTGCTTACACAAATCCTATATACAGATTCTAATGCTGGCAGAGTGACCCAATACCTGACATGTTTCAGTGAAACATAGTGATTATGTAGGTTCTTTAAAAATTAATTGCATGTTCTTGTTCATCAGCAGGGAACTCCCAGAGCTTCCAGAACGTGAAGAGGGAGAGGGAGAAGAAAGTGAACTTCAAAATGCAGCTTTCAGTAACTGGAACCAGCCCAGAAGGTAAGTGCAGGTCTAGTTGCTGCACAGTATAAAATCTTATCTGAAGTACAACAAATCCAAAACCTGTAATGTATTTTAAGAGGCATAAGAAAACAACTGAATTGTTGCATTTCCATATAGTGTGCATTGCAGGAGTAATTCATGGCTGATTTTTACCATCATTGGACTAAATCCCTGCAATCTAGCAGTTTCTTGATTGCTGTAGTATTTTTTTTTATAGGCTGACTCTCTGGGAGCCAGTAAAAAGTGATGAAGAAGAGGATTCAAAGTTTTTATTAAAATCCAAAATAAAGTGATAACAATTGCAGAGTTTCTGAGCAATTCCATGTGTAATTCCCACTGAAAGACAACACTTTCCAAGGAGGTGTTATTTCTGAATGTTTTTAAAACATTGTGCAAATTCAAGTATTTTCAGCATGCAGCATTGTCATAATCACCACAGATTTTCATTTATTTTGGTCCTTATTTTGTCACAACAGGGTTGAACTCTGGAGAGAACCTAGCAAATCACTGGGGATCAGCATTGTTGGAGGACGAGGGATGGGGAGCCGCCTAAGTAATGGAGAAGTGATGAGGGGGATCTTTATCAAGCACATCCTGGAAGACAGCCCAGCCGGCAAAAACGGAACACTGAGAACAGGAGATCGGATTGTGGAGGTACCAGCTGAGTGCCTTTTGCATACTCTCGGGAGCTGCTGAGATGGATGCGTGGCCCTGGGCCGACAGCTGTACAGTTGCTCTAGCTGGCAGAGCTTGAGCCATATGGAGTTCAGGACCATCTGCTGATGTTTGTGTGCAGATGGCTTTAAGTTGAATATGCAACCAGATGACTGAATGTGCAAGAAGGCTTCTAAAACAGCCAGCAGTTCTACCTGCCTGTTTTAAAGCCAGCATGTGTAAAAAAAAAAAAAAAAAACCCTTATGTCTGGTGAACCTAAAAGGCTTTACCTTTGAATATTGGATAGCAACAGAAAGGGCCAGTGAAGCAAATAATGCAAATAAATGCCAGTATTTTTTCCCGTCTTAAATCTTAATTGGATCACATCGTTCTTGTGCGTCTTGTGCAGGACTTAAGGGAGATGCTGGTTTTTTCCTGCTGACATAAGGAAAGATGGGTTTGATACAGAGGAAGAGCATTGTGCCTATGCCCGAGGATAGGGTAGCCAGTGGTGTTGCAGGGAGGAATGTATCTAGATTTCTCTTTAGCTTAGCCAATCCTGTGCTCATGCAGCCACTTTTGCTTTATTACTTAAAGGTAATGAAGAATGAACGAATATTCTGAAAGGAACGTGTCTTTCCTGTGATAATTATCAGATAGTCAGACATTTCTCTGTCTCCAGTGTCAGGCCTTTAGGAACTGCACTCCTCTTGACCTTGCTGTGTGTCCTTAGCTGACATAACAATCAGGGTGAGGGAAGTGGTGATTTTTCCTCTGGATCAGGCGGGGCTTGCTTAATATGGTGATAGTGAAACTGTAATTTACTGTCAGATGCAAGATCCATGTGAAGGATTTTGAAACAAAATCTTAATGTAGGTGATACTTAACTACAGTAGGATGGAAGTGTTTCCAGTGTGTAACAAGTTGGGAGATGGAATTTTGCTTGTTGACCACAAAGTTAAAAACAGTCATTGTATCTGAATACCTAGATTTTTATGAATTCAGTGATTGCCTCTGACAATGTTGCTTGCAGATGTTGATGTGGGTGAATGAAATTAAGTAACCAGTGTTGTGCTAATGCCACTCTTTCTAAATGAATTATTTCAGTTTCTGAAGTTGTGGCATGTCTAGGTTTTTCTCACTGATAGCACATACAGTATTTCAGACATGGGGAGTCACAGAGCCTTAGTGTTCCTGTTCAGTTCTTTGTAGGTTCAGAATTTTCTCTCTCAGATTGTGTTTGTTTCCTCTTTGCAGTGGGTAGTTAAGTTTGAGGTAGAGTTAGACAATTAAAAAGATGGAAGTAGTCCTCTTTATGTAACTCTGTGTGCACTAACAAATAACCTTTCTGTGTTAGCTTCTAGCTTTTATTATGGTTGTTGTGAGAATGCTATACCAATGCTAACCTCACCTTAACATGTTTTGTACCTGGATCACAAGAAACTGTTTTGTATAGCAATACGTATGAAGACATGAAGAAAAGCAACAAGGCAAAAATTTGGCCATAGCTATCCTTTGTTAAATACTTTTCTTCTAGAGGAGAGAAAACTTTTAATGTCTGACCTAAAAATATAACTTCTGGAGAAAGCATCTAGTAGCTAAGATTGGTCTGATCTTGCCTTTTTTTTTTTTTAATGTAAATGTACAATTTTTTAAATTGTAAATGTCATAAAGTCTTGAGAGGTAGATTATTCCAAGATCGGATTTCCTGGAAGAGGTATTTGGCAAATGCTACTGCTCTCTTCAGATTACGTGTCTCTTATTATCATATCTCTTCTACTACACAGTCTGTGGGAAAATGTATGGAGCCTGAACCAAGAATGTTGAAAAACCTATTTTTAAAGCCATGAGGAATATTTATTTGTTTGTTCAGTGCTCTTGGAAATGTCAAACCTGTGTGTAAGGGACCTTACATGAAGTTAGTAAAAATCCTTCTACCCGTTACAGAGGTTTGGGCTGAGGTTTTAATCAAAGTTCCGTAACCAAAACCCAAAGCTAACTCATGATTCTTGTAGCTTCTTGCAATGTTAAGATGAGGCCTTCCAATTACAGGTGGATGGAATTGACCTCAGAGATGCCAGCCATGAACAAGCTGTGGAAGCCATACGGAAGGCAGGCAATCCTGTAGTCTTTATGGTACAGAGCATTATAAGCAGACCAAGGGTAAGCATAACGAATATGAAAAGATAAGTAATACTTAGAAATAGGAGAAACAAATATTCAAGGTGGTGGTGTTTGGGAATGGGATATTTAATCCTGAAAGTTCCATCTCAGCCATATTATTTCCATTTAGAATGAAATTGATTTGGATTTGGAATTACCCTCCAGCACACCGTCCTCAAACTATTTTGAAAAGCCTCAAGAAAGATAATTGGTTGGGGGGCAGAGTAGGAGTCTGACTAAACCCAGCTCTTTGAGATTGACAGCATGTCTGAGAAGCGCATGCAGAAATACAGCACCTATTTAAAAATTCATTGGACATTAATGAAAGGACCTAGAAGTACACGGAAGCTTTCCGTCACTAAGCTGCATGGACATTGCAGACAAAAGCTACTGGCTTTAATATAAGTTGCTTGCATCACTAGAAGCTAAATTTCGTCATTGTAGTCAGTGTAAGCTGCATGTTTATTTACTAGTTGTCTATAACTCTTGTTCCCCAGCCAGAGTCTCTTTATAGCCCTTCTTCAGCTTCTGCTCCCGGTGGGCAGAAAACTACTAACCCATTTTATCATCAGTCATCTGAGGTAAAGTTGCATGAAAAAGCAGTATTGAATGTTGATTATTGATATTCAAGCTTCTAAAGTAAGGCTTTTGCGTTTGGTGTGATGTGAACAAAATTGCACTGATGAATGTTTAGGCCAGTTTGGGATGGAAATGATGGCATCACTTTATCACGACTTTTTATTTAGAGAATTTTCCTTTGCTTTTTTTAATTGCAGTTCTTTGTTCTCTTTATTTTCCAATCATTAATCTTGTTGGTTATTTCTTGACTGTTTATTAACCCTTGTTTCTCTGTATGCAGAAACATTGCAAATGCTCTTACTGTATGCATGCATTGCATTGTGGTGTTTGTAAATGGCATACTAATTTACTGACTTCTTATTGTAAAATTTGCATCTGTACTTCAGGATAAGATCTTATACGGAAATTTCCTACCTTCATTCATGTACAGTCACCCAGACAGCTAGCTGCCTGCACACAGTAGCTATATTTAATATGACATAGCAGACAGTTTCAAGTGACATGTTGCTAATGAGTCAGTTTCTTTTCTTGTTTTTTTGTTTTTGATTTGGTTTTTTTTTCATTTAGTTTACTGTAATAGATAAAGACATCATAAGTGTACTTTAGCCCAAATAATGCAAATGGGCTATGAAAAGCTGCTCAGTAGTTTAGCTACCAAGCAGTTAATCCATCCGAGCTGTATTTCATACTGATACCGCCCTGAGTATTTCTGAGTAAAATTAATCATCCCCATGGTTATGGCCCCAGATAATTAGTAAGATGACAGCATTCTGCTATACTAAATGCTAGCTAGTCTCTGATTCTTTAGCATCCTGGACATGTCAATAAAATACTAGACAGAAGTTAGTCGAGGGGAAGAAAAAAAAAGTTAAAATAAATCCTGTTACTTTAGATTTTGTTTTGGAAAAATAAAAACCACCACTAAAGTAGCTATGCTTTTTATTTTAGCATTTACTTTTCCTGTCCTAGACAGTGTGAGAAACTGCTTAATCTGTTTTAGCAAACTCAAGTGCTCCGTATTTTATCATGGTAGTCAGTCCACAATAATACAGTGCTGTTACATAGGTTAGAATTTGAGCTCACTGTAGTATTATAGGTGCTTTGCCATTATGACAAAACACAAAAGACATAATTTTGAATTACTGTGGCTGATCTTTCAGTTTTCTTTTTTAGTAGGATTTTAGCCTTTATATACAAAGTGTTTGTGATGCTTACTTTAGTTGCTTAAAATTTAATCAAGATAAAATTCAAAATTTTATGCAGCTGACTAATATAATGATTTAACAGTAATAGTACACATTAGCAAATTACCTTTCCCATCTTATCTTTATAAAAGACGAAATCAAATGTGAAATCACACGTCTAAACAGAAAATCTTGTTCAACTGTGGAGAAACTGCCTGTTGACTTTGAATGACTTTTTCAGTGAAGAAACCTTAGTCGTGCACTGTTTCACTTTCTCGTTGCTGAAGATACTACAGAACCAAGATATATATTGTTTTACCAAATTACATTACTTTTCGTTTTGCAAAATAATATTTGAGAAGAAATATTTAGGGGTACACTTTCTATTTTCAGGATCATTTAAAAAACAAAAATGCTTTAAGAAAGTTTTTTAACAGCAACATACATCTGGTTTTAATTACTTTGATACAAATTTATCAGTTGATGCTGCAAGTCTTTCACATTTCTTTCCACTTATTATGCATCTTATTTTCCAGTAGTGTTAAGCTTATAGCCTCAAGACATTTAGGCAATTGCCAGATGAGTACATGTAGTGTAGAAATTACTTTTAAGTATATATCGAACGGTATTTCCAACATACTGTGCAAAATCAGTGTTGTTCACTCTTTATTAAACAGGTTCTGATCTCAAAATGGATTTCAGTGCAAAAACTACATAAAGAATATAAATGATCAAATAACATCCTCTAACTATGAAGATTCTTTTTTTGTCAAATAATAATAAGGAAGTATAATGTGTTTTATAAGGAGAAGACCAGATTCAGAAAACTAGATGAATGCACACATACAGAAAATGATCTATAAGTTATGATTACATATAAAGTCTGTTTAGAGATGCTTAGTATTGCTGAACCTTGCAAAATACAGTTAGTGTGTTACTACAAGAAGTAAATAAAATTTTGAGAAGTAATCTGTGGTTTTCAAAATAAAACTAAACCTATAACATTTTTACAAATAATTGTATTTATTTTACTCCCAAGAATCCTCAGTTTTGTCGTTAAGTCATGTATGAGAGCATCCCATATGCTGAGATACTTGGACAAAATTGTACAAATGTCACAGCAAGTAAATTTGCAGATGTTCATGCTTCTGAATGCTGCCCCTTATGAACTTTGTGGGCTAGAACAGGTATGGGGATTGCTGCTTTTCCCTTATGCTCTACTAAATACAGCTGATACAAACACATGGCAAATAACAATTTTGTTTATCTTCACATGTCTGTAGCAAAGTGCAGGAAGTGAGCCTTTTTTAGTTAGCACAAACTCTAAATAAATTTAATGTTTTGTTTCATGTGTCAAAAAAAAGTTCATTTAAAAATTTTTTTTTTCCTTAGTCTCCATTGTTTTTCTTTTAGAATCCTTCTCTGCCTTTATTGCAGAACAGTCTTTTCTGTAGGCCGGCTGTCTTCAGCAACACTAATCCGTTTGCTGATTCTTCTCAGTTCAACGCTAACAAGGTTGGATGATGACACACTGTCTGCTTTTGCCTCACCATTTTGTGTGTGCTTCTTTGCTGTTAGTGTCTCTTTGCATTGAAATTCTTTCTTACCAATTTGGGTAAAATGTTGTGCTGATGAGAGTGGAAATTGTGTGTAGAGAATAAAAAATACACAGACACATATACACACAGAACAGTTTTTGAAGAAGTTAAAAAATGTGAGCTCTCTTAGTCATAACAACTAAATCTGATCTAATCAGAGCTACCAAAGCAGCAAATGTTCAATTGAAAATTCAGTCCCTGTGGTATATGTTAAGTTGTCCACCAGAATGTAACTCTCTCATCAATGTGAGTCGTTTTGCTGCTGTGTCCTTTTCTTTTATGGGTTAAGACCTTCCAGCTTTAGTATCTTCTCTTTTTTTGCATGAAAAAAATATTGGCAGCTTTTGCTTTATGATGCTGAAAACGTTTTCCCTCTACTTCTTGAAAATCTTTTTAATGCACCATGAACAGGTTGCTGATATCTTTGGATGTGTGAAAAACATTAGAGTCTTTTTTTGTGGATGGCACTTACTGCATGTTATTCATGTTGGCAACAGAGTTAAGCTCTAACACAAGAATAAATAAAGGCTTAATTATGTGCATGCGTTTCTGATTTAATAAAATTATATCAGGCCGATTATATATGTTGAGAGTGATTGTGTCTCTTCAGCTATTTTTTTTATGTTGTCAAATATACCAAATGTACAAGAAACATTTATTATATAGTATGGGGTATATAATTGCATGTGTGGTTTGGAAATCTGTTTTTGTGTTTCTTACAGTTCTGAGGAAAGGGAGTAGAAGCATAATGTAAGCAATGATGTGTTATTTTCCATATCTTCAAAAGTATTCCTAAAAAAATTGCACATATTTTAGAGGAAACCTAGTGTTTTTGCATAATTCATTTTTGAATGTTGAGATAAGAACGATCTTTTGTCATCTCTATCAGCTTATGCTGAACTAAGGTTCATGTACAGTAAGAACCTTTGCTGAATGGGAGTCCTTAGTAACCCCTTAAATACATTCGTCCACTTAGAAATGAACTTGCTGCAGCTAGTATAAATGAATCTGTAATTGAAAATGAGTTACTCATTTATAATGCTATGTGTTGCCAAAGGTGCTGTAACATGTGGATTGCTGTTTTCTGTTACTGTAGGAGGTATCGAATCCAATTAGGGTTACCTTCCGTTGTTCCCCAGCTAACCCTTTTGCTCCCACACCATTCAAGGTTTGTCAGGATTCCAGTGACTGTGTCCTACTTTGTGTGTGCTGTGTGTCTGTACATGGCCTGTGACCCTGTCTGGAGTGCTGCTTCTTCCATGTGTATCTCCTTTGTTGAAAGTGGTACTTCTCCAAACTTGCTTGGCTGTGATTGGAAAGACCCTGGTAGCCAAATGGGCTCACTGTCTGATGCTTTGCAATTGAAATGAAATACTGTGCTGCAACACACTGAAAGTATTTCATGAGTTAAGCATTTTAGGGTTTTTTTGTGTGTGGCCTGATTCATAGAGGAAAAGTCTTATGTGTGTGTAACCTGCAGGAGTCAGCTTCTGCTGCTGATGGTGCATGTGTGGCAGACTGAGTTCTGGAGGCAGGATGTGGTCCCCTCCAGCCCATTGGCGTTGTAGCACCCTTTTTACCCTTTTCACAATGGACCCATGCTTTTACTTTCATTTCAACATTTTCTTGAACATCAGCTAATATGTTCAGATTTATGTCCTTGTGTACAGAAGTACAGAAAGAAGCATGTTTTTGTCAATCATGTTATGGTGGCTGTAGTTCCTAAGTGCTCACCTGTCAGGATGTAGTTATATATCCACATCTCATGCATCTTCCAGAGGTCCTTGACAGCGGTTTTGGGGGATTTTTTTGGTCATATTTTCTTTCAGTTTTACAAAGCTCTTGGACATTGTTATTTACCAAAATTATAATTGACGTGATCTATTAATTTTGGTTTTAATGCACACAGACTACTGTAAGGTCTGCTGATCTAGTTTGCTCTCACACTGTATTTCTTCTTCTTTTCTGTATGTTACTTAGTTTTCGAATTAAAACTCTAGGAAGCAGCCTGAGAAGTAGTGTTTTTAGAACTACTCACTTCTGCACCTCTCCTTCATATAGATGTCTGTCACCAGCTTGGTATCCAGCATGGTGGATATGTCAGTTCTTTATTACAAAAAATCACTTTGAATGTTACTAAGCTGTGTCTCCCCTCTACTCTGATTCTGATGGGCAACAATATCTTTTTAGAATTTTGCTGTTTCGGTTGACGTTTATATCTGCCCTGTAACATTAGCATGTTTTAGAGTATAGTATCTCCTACTGAAGTTGAGTGATGGAGGTGTCATCTCAGCAGGATGGTATTGTCTTAGATTTGAAGCACAGATCAGTGTGACTGATACAGTGGTACAAAATATCACGTAGCATTTCTGTGCATTTTAAAGAAAATTACTGACTTGGGTGCCGTAATAAAACTTCCCACACTTTTTATATTTAATGACTTCTTAGTTAAGCTCCAGCAACAAGTTCCTGAATGAAGGGAAAGTCTTTTTTGAGTAGAAGCAGGGCACTGAAATAGAGTATTTGCATTTTCTTTAAATCTTTGGAGTATACAGAGAGTGAAGGTAGCTAATTTTCTCCAACAGATGGGACCTTCCTTAAATCTCAGTGGCACTAAATTGGTAACTTCAATTTAAAGTGGATTGAAGTCTTCTAAGGTGTATCTTCTTAACTATTTCGCTGTTGCTTCTGATGAAGAAATTGTCTCAGTGTTTTTGGCACCCAGCTGAGACAACATCTGAGATACCATGTTCAAACTCTTGCTAATATAGGTAATGAAAGAGGAAGAAGATGAGAGCAGGGTGGTGAAGCTAGGGCAATCAGTTGGAAAAATACTTGGTTTTCATCTAAAGTTTTAGTTGTTTACATCAATAGCTCCTCTGCCAAATGTCAAAGTCACTTGGGCGTGCATGAGCTTCATTATAGTGATATTCAGACATGAGGTTTTTGCCTCCATGTTTATTGTGAGCAAGCCAAAGTGATATAAATTACAAACAGCTGCATCCTTGGTCACAGTCCACATGGAGGATGCCAGATTGTGGATTTGGGCATTTAACCATTATATTGCAGTAGACGTGTGTTTATGCTTTTGAACTTTTTGTGACTATGAATAGGCCACATATATCAAGACCAAAAATATTTGTCTTCTTTGTGATTCAGTCTGTATCTTTTTACATGATCTCCCCTGTGCAGCTTATAGGAAATTAGTAAATAGGACTGAAGAAATCCAGTTGCTGTGAATTTCTTCGGTTATTGTCTGTTCCATTTTGGTTTTAAATTGCCTTTTTGGTTAAAGTGTCAGTTATTTTCTTTTCTTCGTGGGAGGATTTTTGAAAGCGCTAATTTCTTTGTTTCCTTTCTCTTTCCTCCTATTTGGCTTCCAAAGCGTATAATAGGAAGAAATTATATGCCATGGCTTTTTAAAAATAAAAGTCTTTTAGAAATACAGCGTTGGGAAAAAAAAAAACTTGAGTTTTCATAAGGGACCTTTTGTGAGATGCAAAGTGGCACATAAAACTTTACTGAATTGGGCTTTTATTGTGAGTTCTGTTTCTTTTTGAATACATTTTGAAGTTATGCTGTCTTGCCTTGTGTATGTATTGATCTCTGATCTTTTTCAGCCTGTCTGTGCTGTGTTATCAATTTATAATTTCACCTGCTTGGTATTTAAATTTCAAAGCCATAGCCTTTGCTGTTTCAACATTTTTGTATACTAGTTTGACCTACACAAAGTCTGCATCTGCTTAGCCACTGCATTTTTCTTATTCTCCACAGGGATTTGGTCAGTCCAGTACAGATCCAGAAAAGACCTCGCTTTGTAACTTTGCTCTGCCCCCTCCTTCAGCATTTTTGGGAATAAGCTGTGACGTTGCACAATTATCTTCTAGCAGAGTCCCAGAGGATGTGGAGAAGGAGGATGAGTTCGGTTACAGCTGGAGTAAGTTTATGCTTTGTGATAACGTTTTAACTGTTCGGTGTTGAAATAGCACTGTAGCAGACGATACAGGGGGATCCAGTTCTTCATTCTCATGTGCTTTGTGGTTTGGATGTTTAGTGTTGCTGTCAGCTTTCAGTTGTGTTTGGTCAGATGCATGTGGTGCAATATAAAACTAATGTGTTCTTCTTCATTGCACTCCAATCTCTGTTGTGATCTGTGGTCTAAATTCACTGTTCACATGTAGGACTACCTGAAGAATTTCAGTCTACTCTAGGTAACTGGTGGCAGTGATTGATGTGATGGCATCTGTTATCTGAAGGTTGGAAGGAAAATTACTGCTTTTTGTGTGTGAGAAGTCCTTTTATAAAAAAGAAGTTTCAATATTTTCCAAAGTTAGAAGGAAAACAAGGAACTAGAAATATTGTTATAAATAATCTAAGGCTTAGCTTAAAAGAAAGTGTGGCATACATGTAAAATTTTCTCATGTAGTTTGGGATTCTGGGTGACTTGTGAAACTTTCTAATGTAAATCCAACCTCTGCTGCCCACGCTTTTACGTTTAGAAAAGGTTATGCAGCGCTATGGAAACCTACCAGGAGAGCTACACATGATTGAGTTGGAAAAAGGAAGGACAGGTCTGGGACTTAGCCTTGCTGGTAACAAAGACCGATCCAGGATGAGTGTCTTTATAGTGGGAATTGATCCAAATGGAGCAGCTGGCAAAGATGGCAGGTTACAGATTGCAGATGAGTTACTAGAGGTGAGTTTTTGCAATTCATAATGAAACCCAAACATACTGACTTAAAATGCGCTGAAGTGTTAGAGTCTTTCTGCAATACAGGTGTTCTTCAGGTTCTCCAAGTTGACATCACTGTGCTACCAGGTTTTCATTCTTGCCAAATAATTGAGGTGGGATTATTTTTACTAGTTTAAGTAGTACTAAGTAAAGATTAGTCTGTCTATCTGCAGAGTGCTTGAGACTTTCTCATTACTTATCTGTCTACTGAAAATGTGATAATGTCAGAATATTGAAAGCTGTGTAACATATAAAATGGAAATTGAATTGATGGAAACTAGAACAGATCTTTTACCTTATGACATATTTGGGCTGTTTCTAGTGGCTTTATGGAGAGACTTAACTACTGAACCTTCAGTGAACATCCCCAGTATGTATATGAGCATAAGATATACTTTGCTCAGTTGCCACAGTTCAGCTGATGATACTCATAGATGTATTCTCTGCTCTAGGTTTTCACATTCTTTCTGGTAGCAGTAGGTAACATTACCCTCACAGTAATGCCTTGTGTAACTTGAATGTGGAAATGTTTGAGGATGCACTGGCCAGATAGTGCAGGGAGGGAATGGTAAGACTGAACAAGCCTTGAGGGAGACACTGAGAGAGTAAAGAATATAGGTTGGCAGTTGCAGACAAGGAGAAAATCTATGTGTTTCATGGCACTGTGAACCTAGTGTTATGGCAAGACCTGTTAACTGCAGAGTCCAGTGTTACCTGATAGTTCTCCCAAGTCAGTTAAAATGTCTGTTTTTAAAAGCCTGATGTTATAGATGCTCACTATTCTCAGAACTCATTGAAACATAACTGTCTAAGTCTCCTCTCATTCAATTTTGTGCCTAATGTCCACCCTGTCATCCTGCAAACTGATGCTAGGGGATTACCTCATCGTTTTCTGAGAGGAGGCGTCTGACTTGCTCCATATGTTTCCCAGTTGCTGTCCATCCGCTGTTGGTGGGCCATGTGCCATCCACTAGCTGACAGCTTGATTGTGGTTCTTCAAAAGCCCATGGCAATCACTGGAAGCAGTACTGCACCTGGGATGTCACCTCCAGTACAAATGACAGTGCTCAGTATCCCTGTCACCATGCCTGGTGTTCACAGCCAGCATGGGAGCTCAGGGGTTGCTGTTACACTCAATCCTCAGTTCCATGTCTTGCATCTGTTGCTTACTGTTCACTGCTTCCTTGCTTCATTATTACTGCCTTAGTGCATGTTGCATTATTTTCCCGTGATGTAAATTTGATCTGTCTTTTTCCAGTAATTTCCCCTTTCTTAAACTGGACTTCTGCACTGTAGTTCTCCATTTAGAAAAGCAAATGCAGCTAATAACATGTGCATGAATAATGGCCTTATTATGCAAATTCACACTGATACCTCTGATCACATCTGAATCACAGAGGCCTCAAAGGGTTTTAGGGAGTCTGCTCTGCCAAATGAAGACAGTGATGATGAGGTCAAATCTTCAGATCGTAAATGCACCAGTGTTCAGACTCTGGTGTTTAAAATGCCTGGCTCAAAGCTGAGATTTGATAAATAAAAGCAATCACATTACTGGATATAAGTGATTCAATTTTTTGTTATAGTTAAGAGTTTGCAGTGCCCCTGCAAACTCTTTAGCACCACATCAGTCACGAGGTGATCAATGGCAAGTGGAAACAGAAGATGTGCTGAGTCAACTCAGAAAATGACAGTTTCATGACTATGATAGTCTTAGTCTGAAGTCAAACTATAAGGAATGTGTTACTGTAAGAAGGGAGTGAAAGCAGGATACAACATACACTGTCATTTTGAGAACAATTGCTGCTATAACCAATGATGCAGGATAATCTGATTTTTTAAGGCTTAAAAGTTAGTTTAACGGAATTAAAATACTTCAAGAAATAATTGTTACCTTCCTTTGTATAGATAAATGGGCAAATACTCTATGGAAGGACTCATCAGAATGCTTCCTCAATAATCAAATGTGCACCATCTAAAGTAAAAATCATCTTTATCAGGTAAGTTCAAGTTAAAGGTTTGACTAAAAAGGTCTGGTTTTTAATATGTTCAGGTTTTGCACTGAGTTTATTTTTCTGGTTTATTTTTAATTTTGGTAGGGTAGATGTGCTTTTGAACCAGTTCTCAGTGTTCTTTAGGTATGATTTCAGTTCTCTGTTTTGGTGTTTGCTTTGTGAGTGCCAGAAATAAAGTAAAAAAAAGGCACTAGACTTAAACTTGGTCTAAGAAATATGGTGCTGTATTACTACATTCTTACTATGTTCTTTTAACTGTAGAAATAAAGATGCAGTAAATCAGATGGCTGTTTGCCCTGCAAAGTCAGTAGAGACCTCACAGTTTACTTCAGGAATATTTCAACATCAAGAGGTAAAGTAATTTTTCTCATTTGACTGAGGTACTAGCATTTTTTTAGCTAGAGGAGTGTCCTGTCTGCTTAGCAAATACCTCAAAAGAAACAGAAATACACAGGAAAAACAAATTAGTTTTTAGTAAAAGCTCTTAAAGTTAGTGCTGCTGTGCTCAATTCTGTTTTACTTTTATGTTCATTTCAACTGTGAAGTAAATGTAGCATTGCTTTGGATAGTATTACAGCAGTTTATGTGAATCCAGAAAAATGTCAGACACGCTTTAAGTGTTTGTGTGCTACCTTACTTTGATGTGAAATGTTGAGTATAGTTGCTCACAGTTACATTTTCATTTTCTGTAAGATTGATATCAGTGCTGCAAGCGCCAGTGCCTGTTCTGACTTCGGTTCATGCAAAAACATTCAGTATGTGGAACTCCCTAAGGTATGTGTTGAAAATTAGTATTACATCAGCCATGTTTGCATCCAGTAGATTGCTTTTATGTAATGGAGTCCAATTTATGGCAAACAGATTTTTTTTCTCTTACTTACTGGAGGGCCAAACAGAGGTTTCTGAGGTCCTCTTTTGCTGTTTGTGGATGAACCCCAAAGTTTTCCTGATGTGATGACTGTCTTTGGCAACCTTATGGGTCTATGACTTCAGTTTTTGCCAAAAGTTTTCTTATTGCTCTGTGTCTCTGGAAGAAGTCACCTCTCATCCTACTTGAAAAACTTCTGGTAGCCAACTGCTGGTGGTGCCTCAGGTAGACCATTGTCTTAGTTGTTCAGAGTAAATTATTTTGCAGATTATAAGCACCAGCTCACACCCGGTAGCATTTGTATTTAGTCAAACTTGTACAGCTGGGAAAAAATGAGCAAGTGTTCTTTAACTATAAAACATCCAAATGAGGACGTGAAAATTGGTGCTGCTGCTTATTGACATGGAAAAGACAGTTGCATTCAGTGGACATAAGAATAGAGGCTTGCACACTGTCAGTAAGTTTTCCTTCTTGGAAGGTGTCTAGCCTTATGTTGTTAACCAGGAGGATATCTTACAGATTGTGATATCTGGATGATTTAATTCCAGGTGAAAGCATTAGAGAAATTTCACTCTGACACAAATATTTGTTAATTTTGCAGGAAGAGCATACATTTTTCCATCTTTTTGTGTTTTCCGATCCTGTGCATATTATTTCTGTGGTTTCAAATAATTGAATTTAAGACAGATCATGAAGTTTTATTTACTTCAGTTTGTAGTTTCTAAATATTTTAATATTTCTTACTCCTGTTTACAAATTTAACGGATGAATCATAATCTCCCTTGTAATTTAAAGGAGTGGATTTGAATTTACAGATATTTTGGATTTTTCATGGTAGCCAATATACTGTTTGTAGATTGGCAAAATCTGGTTTAGAACTGTTAGCTTAAACCAAAAATACTGATGCACTGTGAAAACCTAAACTTTTATGTGTGCTCTCTTTACCTAATGTTTTCTAATGTTTTGATACACGCAGCAATAATTTGCATTTTTCTGTTTGCCCCAGGATCAAGGTGGCTTTGGAATTGCCATTAGTGAAGAAGACACAGCTAATGGAGTAGTTATTAAGAGCTTAACAGATCATGGTGCAGCAGCAAAGGTGTGAGAACATTTAAAATCTGAATAGGGAATTAAAAGATTTTTTGGAGTGGCATTCAGAGCTCACATTTTTTTATTCTATGTTGTTTCCAGGATGGACGAATCAAAGTTGGAGATCAAATCCTGGCAGTGGATGATGAAATTGTTGCAGGATATCCAGTAGAAAAGGTGCTTCTGAAGTGTCAGGAACACTGCAGAAATCACCCCACTTAAAGTAGGAGGTGGTTGTGTCTTAACAAACCAGTGAGGTTTTCATAATTGTACTCTGACTTAATTTTCAAAGCTGGCTAAAGAATCAAAAGATCCACAGGCATTGTCTGGATAAGGAAGCTGCTCCAAAATAAGCTAAGGCCTGATTTTAAAGCTCAGCTGCTATTGTACTTCACTGCACTCCATGAATTGACTTTTTCTGTGCTACAAATGTTTTTTGTCTCTGTGGTTCATGACTGAGAGGTACTTAGTTGGGGGATAAAGGCCATGAACTATTGCTCAATGATGACTCTTCATAGCTACTCCACTTTAAAAGTATTAGAACCAATTAATTTAATATGTGTAAATTTACATGGATGGTTTGCATCAGTGGTAAATCAAGTCATGATTCCTGCTTACACATGACAAGTGCCTATAGTAACAGCCTCATTATATTCCAAGCCTGTTGTTTCAACCCTTTGCAGAAAACTATCTCAATTCCTAAATAATGAGATGTATTTCTGACTTCTAGTTCTGCAAACTCAATTTGGGTTCTCTAGTGAATCAAGGAGGGCTTTTTCCTAGCACCTGCCTTGCTACCAAGAAAAGTGAATCTCTAGGCATAAGAAGTGCAATTAGGAGAGCATCCATCTTGCTCTTTGATTCACTGCTATTCCTGAAGCAATAAATGAATAAGAGATAGTGAATTCATCTGCAGAGAAGCAGGTAGGCTTTGGAAGAAGAGATAGAGACTGCAATTTCTGAAAATGCTTCTACTGGAATATAAAGTCTTGGGAGGATTTGATGTCTTTTCTGTGAGATGGTGATTCTGAAGATTTTTCAGTATCTCTTTAAACTAGATTTTGCATTACACCCTTGTGTCCTTCTCTACCTCCTATAATTCAGATAATATTTTCAAGTTTTCCTTCCAGATGTGTATCTGGTAAGGGAGCTAAGATGGCAGTAGCATATTTTTAGTAGCATGTGAGTAGATGTTTTGGTATTGATTTTCATGAGAATAGAATCAGGCCTCAACCAAGCATTGAAAGATAGTACTACTTCTATGATTTTTCTAATTATTGGTATAAACATAGTATTTTGTCCAGAGAAGCCATTGAAAGGGTGACACATCCTCATCTGGAGTGGTTTCGTGAGTTTCATGGAAGTTACTTGATTTACATCAGCCAATTCTGGCCCACAGTTAAGTCTACTGTTGTTTATTTTTAAAAAGCATCAATATTTGTCGTTGTTCATTGCAAGAAAACCTGCAGGATTGTGACTCATAGCTCTAGTGTGCAAAACAGTTCTGCTTTCCTTTGTTTTGCAACTAAACCGTCCAGTTACACTCTTCACCAGCTTTTCTCTTTATCCTTCAGTTTATTAGTCTCCTAAAGACATCCAAAACTACGGTGAGGCTTACAATCAACTCGACAGAGACAGATAGCCTGACTGCAACACGAGTCCCTTCCAGCACTGGCACAGTAGAGAGGAGGAATATGCAGCCACCAACAACTGTCCCTTCTTCCAGTTCACCAGAGCCAGAAGCAGTTAAAAGTAAGGTTCTTGTCTGTCTGTCTTAAATGCTGCTGCAGGACCTATTGCTCACATGGTACTGAAATATTTGTGTAATATAAATCCAAATTCATGGATGGTCAAGTTTTCTGATAGTTTCAGTGGAACTTCTTTTAATGCTGTTTTGAGGTGCTTCAAAACGATTTACATACCTGTTTATACCTTTTGAAGAAAAAATAATTTTGGTGTTTCATTACAGCACAGAGGACATCAGTGACAGAGATAACCTGAACTTCTCACATGTTTTGGTTGCCAATTCTTTCCTTTTGTTGCTACACAAAATCACCTCCTGTGGTTTTTACCCTCTTTATAGTTTCTGTGAAGGACTCAGAACTGCATAAAATACTGAAGCAAAGATCCATTTGTAATATACCAGAAATACTGAATTTACAGATAAATTGCTTTGTAAGCATAAAATGGGAATATATATTTACACCACAAAACTTAGTGATTCCAAAAGCTTGTCAATGCCCAGTTAAGTTTTGATAGTTTTGACACTATCAAAATGGGTCAACTGTGAGTAAAACTACAGGATAGTACTTGTCTGAGGGGAAGGGCGAATTGGCAGTGTCATTCTTTGTAGGTCAACTGTTAAGCTGTTGCTGTAGAGCTGTCAATAGGCTCTCAAAATGCTGGTTTTAATTAAAGTCACTTTTCTGATATCGAGCCTTCTTGCTATAACAAGGATATTTAATTGTTGCTCTAGACACAAGCAGATCGTCAACTCCAGCCACGTTAGCATCTGACCCAGCTACTTGTCCTATCATTCCTGGATGTGAAACAACAATTGATATCTCCAAAGGGCGGACTGGGCTTGGTCTGAGCATTGTTGGAGGAGCAGACACTTTGCTGGTTGGTTGGAAAAATATGTGCCACTCAAGTGAAATAACAATATTGAAATAAAAATTGATGAAAGGTTTTTTGTTTGTTTGTTTGTTTCTGTGACATTTATAGAAAGATACCAAAGATGTCAGTTCAGGGGAAAAACCAAACCAAACCAGAATTTTAAAAAGCACTTCTAAAACTGAAAGTATAAATTAACTTCTTAAATGTTTTGGCATTTGTTTGTCAAACATCTGACTTGTTTATCACTGATGAATTATAGTAGGGATTTTTAGAAGAACAGGGGCATGTTCTTTCAATGTGGAATTTTTGTTTTATTTATCCACAGGGAGCAATTATTATCCATGAGGTGTATGAAGAAGGAGCAGCGTCTAAAGATGGGAGACTGTGGGCTGGGGATCAGATATTGGAGGTATAGTGGCTTCTTTGCTCACCTTTATTGGCATTTGCTAGCTCTTCACCTTCTATTTGTCTGCTGGATGGTCTTGCACACTCTTAGCATTGTGTATGTTCATTGCAGGTGAATGGAATTGACCTCAGGAATGCCACACATGATGAAGCAATAAATGTTCTACGACAGACTCCTCAAAAAGTTCGTTTGACTGTGTACAGAGATGAGGCCCAGTACAAGGAAGAAGACATGTATGATGTACTCAATATAGAGCTCCAGAAGAAGCCTGGCAAAGGCCTTGGGCTGAGTATTGTTGGGAAAAGGTACGTACATACCTGCAGAGTCAGTGTCTGGTACTTGCTGAATATGCTCATGTTTCTTTTGAGGTCTGGTGCTCAGATCCTGTGGGCTTGAAGGCCGTATATGTCATTTTTGTGCCTGAGCTAATTGAGCATTCCTAGAGGACCTAGCCCGTGGTTGCTCAACAAAAAAATGAGTCGATGTGTGTGTTGTGTTGTCAATAGCAAGCCATAAAAATGGCGCTCAAACAATACTGTAATGCAAGACCCATGTGTGTATTTGCAGAAATGATACAGGGGTGTTTGTGTCAGACATCGTCAAAGGAGGAATAGCAGATACAGATGGGAGATTGATGCAAGGAGACCAGATATTGACAGTGAATGGAGAAGATGTTCGAAATGCTAACCAGGAGGCTGTTGCAGCTTTGCTGAAGGTATTGGGAAAAGAGAAAGTGGATAAAAGACAAGAATTGAGACCCATATTTTTTGAATGTTTTAGTTTAAAGTTCCAAATTTAAGCTTCCTGAAGCCTAGAGCATTCATATTTTATTTGAGCTGGGTGAAAATGGGAGTAATGGTGTTGCAAAGTATCGTGTGTTTATAAGGCAGTAAAAGGTCATTACCTAGGATAAGCTAAAACTTAACACTTTATTTTCTGCAACAAACTGATAACTAGTTAGCTTGCTCACTTTTTTACAAAGATATGCAGAACTGGCTTTAAAAGATGGAGAATACGTCAGAGCAGTTGTGCCAAAAGTTATTACTTTCACAGTTAATAATGTTAATCTTTTTTTCTTCTGTGTATGTCCAGTGCCACTTAGATCCATTAAATACTATAATGTATTTTCCAGCAACCAAGGCATCTGGTGTAAGAAATTGCTTTCTCACAGAGGTAACCGAAGTAAACTCCTATCTGAAGCTCTTGGAATCAGAATTTCTGTTCTCAATAAATTTTGTACTTCTGATGTCCTCCCCAGATTTCCAAATCAGAGTGAAGACAGATACACAACATTTCCTGTGGTCTACCAGGAAGTCCAGCTGGTTAGCCAGCTTGTTGGTTTTCCATCCAGGGTTTTCAGACATTCCTGATGCATGGTGAGGGTTCCATTGAGTCAGCCTTTTCCAGTGGAAAACTGTTCCACTGGAAAAAAAATAATGGCCACTACTCATAGTTGACTTTGATACATAGACTCACAATCGTGCATCTTTGCACTGACATTCGAAGATACATTCTTCCAGGTCTCCAGCAGTTTCTTGAGGGCTTTTGGGGAGCAACAAGGCATGAGGGATAGAGACAGGGACAGGGTTAAGAAAGGGGAGGTAGGAACAGTTTTTCTGTATTTTTAGAATGTACTGTAAGAATAGAAGAACTGAGTCCTTGTTCTGATAGTGCAGTCTATTAATATAGTCCTTTGGGATGATAGTAATTTTCTGTTCTTATGTGATGCTTTATTTTATCAAAGGACAGTGGTTTTGTACTTCATATGCTGCATTTTTACATCCCTTCTAAATTAAAATGCCATTTTATCTGGAAAGTTTCATCTTGGCAAACATTTAATTCAAGATTCTTGGTTCCCACTTGTCATTCATATGTTCATGTTTTAAATACTTGTCTCACTCAATAGTACGTGTAATTAATTGTCCAAGCCCTGAGAAATGAAGCTTTTGAAATACCTTGGATATATTATTGTTGAAGATTCTGTTTTGTTCACACAGTATTACTGGAGTAAAGCATGGTCACTCATACGTAGACAATCACCATTTTTAGTTCAGGTATCGGTTCTGTTTTCATTCACGAGAGTAAGATCTAGGAGTTGATTGTCTTGAACTGCCTGAAATGCATTTTGCTAGAAAATTATGTATAATCCTTGGAAAACACCACTGTGTTTTCAGTACTGTGAGATCACTAGCATGTGTCATCAGACTGAAAGTTCCACCTGTTCTTGCAGTGTTTTTTTTAAGTATCCCTCATTTGACTTATGGCTTTATCAAATTGGGGATTTCAGGAAGAGAGAGAAACCAAATGTGAACTGATTTATTCACAAGTTCAGTTGTGAAGGATTACCTCCCAGTTTCACACATTGTGACTTTTAAATCCCATTTGTGGGTTTGCATTTTATGTGTGGTATTTAGTACATAGATTACTTCCTCAATTTTCCATTTAGGATAAGAGCTCTCTGTGTGGTTTGTAGGAGTCAGTTGGTACAAGCAGGAAAGAATGGCTTTACCTTAGCTTTGATCAACTCTTTCCCAAGATATAGAGAAGTCAACGTTCTTTAAAAATTAAAAAGCAATTTAGTAATAAATCTCTTTTAGTGTCACCCCTAAGAGAATAGCAACAGAACATGAGGTATGGGAACCCTACTTGAATGGATATGTCCTGTTGTTGGTTTTTGATATATTGGCCTATCTCTTACTCTGAATTTTCTGACAAACAGATGAACCTCTCTTAGGGTTCAGATAAGGAGTGATAAATAAAGGCACGCTGATGTGATATTAAATTAGTTGGATACAGAAGTTCATACTAACACTTCTCAGTGGAAGAAAGAAGGAACAGCAAAATAGCAACAAAACTTTGAAATTTCTGTATTTCAATATGTTGCAGATGGTCTTGTTCTGATGCTACTTGTATTTTTTCAGAAGTTCCATTTTCTAAATGTTGTTTGTGATAATAACTTGGTAGTGCTAGTAATCTTTTTCCAAAGTCAGCCTAACTTCTTGTTTTCTAAATATTTGAATGCAGAGTGAATTTTTGAGACATGCATTTTATGCAGCTGTGTAGTCTTAATAGTATAATCAAAAACTTAAATAGTGGTGAAGGGATTTCTCAATGTGCAAACAGTCCATATCACCCAGTTTCCTGATGGAAGTCAGACACAAAAATTTCACTTCAACTACAGATAGATGTTTGCAAAACCTTCTGACCAAAATTTCTTTATTTAGGTTGGTATTGATGGTATTGATGCAGAATAAGAGGTAATTTCAAAAGCTGAAGAGAGATGATTAACTATCAGTTTAAATACCACGTTCTCGATCATATCAACAGAAATAATGATTAATACTTGGAGATGTTTCACTATTTTTAGTGCTTATTGTGAAAAGTCAGTTTCACTATTCCTTGAAAAATGCCTCTTGAAAATATATGTTGACATTACAATTGAGAAGCCAAAACTGCTTTCTTTTAAGTGAAAGGTAACAGTTTTTGTTTTGTAATTTTTACATCTGTGTTGTAATACTGGTTTATCCAAAAAGTACCCTGCTCAGTTTTGAGTGTCATGTTGTGTACTGAGTTTGTGTGGCTCTGATCCTGCTGTGAACTCTGTTCAGTGCTCATTGCAGGGTTTTTAGCCTGTTGCTTTCCTCTTACTTTCCCCTCTGTCCACATTTTTTCTTCTTCTACTATGTAATAAGTGATTTAAATAGTGTCATAGGTTTTAATGTTGTAGACAAAAGAGATATGTTGTAAGTGACTGGTTCTTTAGTGTTCATTAGGTATGGTAAGACTAGAGGTTGGAAGAATAAAAGCTGGTCCATTCCACTCTGAGAGGAGAACATCCCAGAGCAGCCAGGTGTGTAACTGTAAAACTGTTTAGTTTGAAAGAAATAGTGATTAAATAATGAAAGCAAATAAAAATAATTTGGTTTATGATTACAATGGTTTTCCACTGTCTGATCCAAGTTGAAGACCAACTAGTTTTTATCTACCTTGCGGATTTTCAGTAAACATTTTATACATTCACTTTAGTGTATCGTATCTGTTAAAGACATAATCCAGCCAAAAATGTAATCAAGAAAGGGCTTTTCTATGTTGCCTTGTCTGGTTTTTATGGCTTCAGCCTGGGAAGCAGAGAGAGCTCTGATTCTCATGGATACCAGAAGAAGTTGGAGTCGACCTTAAACCTTTGTTACTTTAGGAGTGCTTGGCGTGCAATGGAGTATTGTTTTAGTAAACTCAGTTAATTTTTCCACTCCTTGCATATTTTTACCATAATCTTGGTCATCAGAAGCAGGAAACCTTCACCCTTTCCATCAGGCTTCTCCCCAGTTTATTTTATTGTTGATCTAATGGTGGGGTGTTACAGACTCGCATCAGTATCTGCATTTGAATGCATCCTTCATGTGATAGCCCACATCGTGATTCTCTCCAATAGGAGCTATATTTCTGAGGGCTCATAAGCTACTGTAGAACTTTCTCTGTTTATAAACTGGGTATGTACATCATCAAGGAGTGAAGACAAATAGTTTTAAGACAAAACATAATTAAACAGTTTCAAGAGAGCAGGTTAAAACTGATTAAGGCAGAAACGTTAAACTCTTCAAAACAGGTAATGCCAAACAGGATGAAAACATGCAGGGTCTGGCCAGTCTTAGTCTAAGTTGTTAAGTGATAAGACAGTGAACAGTGTTGAATGTTTTGAAGGGTCTGTAACAGTCAGTGAACTAGTCTGACTGGGAGCCATGTTGTTCCTTTACATTGCCCTCTAGGTATAGTGAAAATCTTTCTGGAAATTGTGCAAGTAAAGCTGATGCAGTGGGTGAACATGAGAGTACATTGGGAGGTTATAAATACCTGTCTTTTGTATTCTGTTCCCACTTCAATAATCGTGGATCTCTGTGAGGTGACAGAAAGTGCAAATATAAGGGTACAATCTGGCCCTCAGAAACAGCACATTGAAGTGTTGCGTGGGGTTGTAGGCGCGCAATCTCTTTTGTTCTAATGGTGTTTCAGACAAGGACCCCACTAGAGTCACCAAGAAATGTGTGGAGGATCACTATGTCAGCTTTAACTGGGCACAGAAAAAGTAAAACACAGCAAAATCCTCTGAATACAGTGGATTCTAGTTTCACTTTTATCAACTGAATGTCTGAAGCTGCTCTCTAATCCCAGTCTACCTTGGTATTTAGGTCAGTGAAGGAAGTGACAGTCTCTCGTCATTCAGCTTTCCAGTTTCTGGGTCCAGTGCACCTGAGGTCTTTGAAACTGGTCTAAAGAAGAATACTAGTAAGGTTTCTTTGGTGATTTAACTATTTTATACATACACATGAACTGGTAGCTGACATCTTTCACTTTCTCTGAAATGTTGTCATTCTATGCTATAAGCCTGACAGTGATTCCTTAGTCATTAAAACTCTGCAGGGGTGGTTATTGTACAGTATATCATATATATCTTTGGGTAGCTTGTTTTAAAAAATCAAGAAGCTTGTCATACCAGCAGTTGAGATACAGAGAGTCTGAGGCATAATTTTCTATTTAATCTAAATATGTCCTTGGTGAAGCTGTCTGATTCATAGAAATCCAGACATGTAGTTGAATTAGAAAAGATGTGGAATATCCATTTCTAGATCAAATTTACAACAGTTACTTCTGACCAAGGTATTGCTAGCAAATAATAGTTTTATTCTGTTCTATTTGAGCATGCTTAACAGTCTTATTCCAAAAGTTATTTAAATGGACAGAATTAATGACATCCTCACCTGTTCTAGAATCCTATTAATTTTATGATAGACACTTTCAAAGTCTGATTAAAATGTCCATAATAAACTGACATCAAGTTAGAATTGTCATAGTGGTTTGGGTAACTTTAATGGAAAACTTTCCTAAAAAGGCTGCTTTAACTTTTCTTTTTTAAAATTAATTTGACAGCTGCATGTGAGATACAGGGACTTAGAACAGTTGAAATAAAAAAGGTAAGTTACAACATGAAGTGATACATGTCAGGAATGGGTTTTGTAGATGTTTTCAATAGATGTGTTTACAGAAAAGGAGAGATTTAGTCTTGCTAACAGATTAATTCCTGAGAAAGGACTTGATATATCAATAGCTAATTAATGTGCCTCTCTTTTCAGGTCAAGACTGTACAATCTTCACTGCCTATATTTTTATGTAAAATTGGTGTGATTTGTGCTATCACATTTGTGTGACCTGTTTTGAAAACAAATGGAAGAAGGATTAGTAAAACATAATGGGATCTAGTTTTACTCTTTACCAGTCTGATTTAAATCCAGACTGTATTCTAGTGAAGTCAGGGCAACTGTAGCAAGCTTGCACATTGTTTAATAATTGTGTTTTTCTTCATACATATTTTTAATGGGTAGACTCTTGCATAATGGCTTCTAGGTTTTTGATTGTGAAACTCAGTCAGGTTCGTTACTTATAGGAGCATGAGATCTGAGTCACAGACTGCTTGAGGTTGTCCAAAATGTTTACATTTATTTGACTCTGCCTGGTATTTGGATTGTATTTTGCAGTAGAATCATTCTGTGTTTGCAGTAGAAACGGCAAATACCAAGTAGCTGTTTTTGCAGTTAAGGAGCACTGTGTTGTAGTTAAAAACTAGTTTTGTTCTTCAACAACGGGACACTAGAGGGAGCATAAAGATTAATTCTGGTCTTCAGGAGGTTCATAGTAGCGGATTGATGTAGACAATATTAAGGACAAACAATCCCATCTATCCAGTTTTCCTTGCCCATATTTTCTGCACTGACACCAAATTCTGATGCCAAATTCTGTAAGTATTTAGTTTGGTTAAGAGAAAACGTACAACTAAGTCAACAACTTGTCAAACACCACTGATAGGAAGAAAAAGATAGTATGCTTTCTTGAAATGATGCAAAGTGTAATAGCTTAAAAAATGTCTTGAGACATTTTTGCAAGGTAGAGAGTGGTCTGGGAGAGACTTCAGTAATTTTTTTTGAGAGCCTGCAATTCTCTGTCTGTATGTGTTTCACATTCCAGAAAAATCTAATCTTTTTTCATTACAATAACAGGGCCCTGCAGATTCACTAGGAGTGAGCATTGCTGGAGGTGTAGGAAGTCCTCTTGGAGATGTTCCTATATTTATTGCTATGATGCATCCAAATGGAGTTGCAGCTCAGACTCAGAAACTCAGAGTAAGTTAATTGTGTAAACATGGCACAGTTAATGCATGATAATTACTGTAGGCAGGGAATAAATTAACAATTTAATGATACAGACTTAAGTGCTTCTGGCTGTGGCAAGAATTTTTGCTGTTTGGACTGATGAAATAGTAACTCAGGTTGGTAACACAGTAAAAGGTAGTTTGCTGAAAGATGCTAACTTTGGGAAGGAAGTCCTAAACCAATATTGGGTCATAGAGGCAGTCAGCTAAAAGCAGATTAAAAGTAGAGTGGCTCAGAACAGTGGGTGCTGTAAGGTAGCTGTGTTCATGAATGTGGTGGTCATTCCTGCAAGTCTACGTATGCAGTCAGTTTTATCTTGCCTGCTTTCTGTGCTTATCTATCTCAGGATTGAGATAATACTCTTTAGGCTCTGAGTTGAAGTGAGACGTCTTATCTGGTACAGGACTTGAATATTTACTGTATCCAGTCATTACCAGAGCTAGCTGAATTTGTATCATGCTCCTTAGGAAATGGACAGCATTATTTCAAGATGAATTAAAACATACAGTCACTGATGATAATTTAGTGTTTTGGTTTGTCTGTCTTCAGGTGACATGCAAAATGCATCTCGTTTTGTACATTCTGTATATTTATAGAGTATTAGGATCAATTCTGTAAAGTGTCATTTTTTACATGGAATATTTTAAACCAGGGTAATTTTCTAATTATGATGTTGAATTTTCTACCTTTGTAGTTAGTCATTATGTAGTTTAGAGATGATTTGCCTTAGAGAGAAAAGGTACTGTGAATGGTTGTTAATTTCTTTCTTCCTGCCCTGTGCCACTGATAAAATCTGGCTAAATGCAAATCACAGAACTGCTGTTGTTGAAATAAGTCTATGTAACTAAAATAAATAAATCTATGTAACCAAAACTTACTGTTAGTTAGATTTACTGCATTTTCTTCTGCAGGTTGGGGACAGGATTGTTAGCATCTGTGGAACATCTACTGAGGGCATGACTCACTCCCAAGCTGTTAGTCTCTTAAAGAATGCTTCAGGCACTATTGAGTTGCAGGTAAAACATGTTCAGTGACATTTGGAATGTTTTCTGAATACTATTTTGCTAGCTGCAACGATGAATTATTTTAGTGTCAGCATTTTCATTTCACTGGTTTATGAACTCTTTTCCTAGGTTGTAGCTGGAGGAGAAGTGAGTGTCATAACTGGTCAGCAGAAGGATCCACCTATGTCCAGTCTTTCATTTGCAGGACTAACTTCAACCAGCATTTTTCAGGATGATTTAGGGTTAGTAACTATAAAACAAACAACCTCTGTAGTCTGTTACTTTACTTGGAAGTCAACCTAAAAACCTTACAAATTCTAGCAAATGATGTTTGAATTGTTTGCTTTAATCGTGACTTACACATTTGGTGTGTGTGGGAGCTGTAGGCCATAGGTACTCTTGTGCATTTTTCGTGATGTGATTTGCTGTGCTGCATTTTGCTGTGCTGCATAGCAAGGGCATTAGGCAGTTAGCAGTGTTTTACAGGAACTAAAATAGCCAGGCTGTCACAGTAAAAACATTTGTACTTATACTGGAAAGGGAAATGTATTGCTTAGCTTGAGAGGAAAAGTTTTGTCATTGAACATTCGACATGTTAAGTCATAAGCTCAGACAACATCACAACAGTATTTCTCTTTTTCTTAGACCTCCTCAGTACAAGACCATTACTCTGGATAGAGGACCAGATGGCCTAGGCTTCAGTATTGTGGGTGGTTATGGCAGTCCACATGGAGACTTACCCATTTATGTGAAGACTGTGTTTGCAAAGGTAAGTGCAAATTTGTTCAGTCAATCCATTTATTAGTTTGTTCACAGCAGCTACTGTCTAAAATCATGGCCTGGGTTTGAAGCCACAGCAGCATTACAGTTTCTCACAGCTTTTCTTCCCTAGTGCAAGTGCCAGTCAAAATGTGCTTGCAGCGTTTGAAGACTATAACCTTAAGAAAATTCTGGATTTCTAAATTCGTGTGACTGTGCTACATCAGAGTCTTCTTCCACTCTCAAAACTAGAATTGTGCACACACTTAGAGAAACAGCCCTTGTGCCTTAGGTTTAGAGTGTAATTTCTTCATGTGCTAGAGAGGACTCGTTGGTTTATTTTTTACTAAGTGTCTGAGAGGTAGACCAAGATAAAACAGTTGAACTAAGTCTGGATGTTTGAAGAAGTTAAAGCACTGACCTGGATTTGATAGTTTGAACCACTGTAGGGAACATCCCTGAGCCAGAGAAAAATGGAATCTCGAATCTCAAACTTCTGTGGTAAATCAAAGTGCAGAGATGGATGTTGTTTACTGAATTTTATACCAGTTGCTGAAAACTTCTTCAGGTCTTTAAAATCTTACTTCTGTGATGGCAGAGTCTAAATGTGATACTACGTGGATGAACGGGGTTAAAGGAACTTAAAAGTCCTGTAGGGACTGATGTAGATGATGTGAAAATTAGGCAGGGCAGGGTGTACTGCAGCCCTAGCAGCCTGTACTATAATTGACTGGAGTAACTGAAAAACAACATTTTAAGGGGTTTTGTGAACTAAGCCTGTCTTATTCATACTGTAAGGACAGTGTGGTAAGGAGAAGAAGAAATGCATGAGTCTGCAGTTACATGTTGTGTCGTTTCAGGGTGCAGCAGCAGAAGATGGACACCTGAAAAGGGGAGACCAAATCATTGCAGTGAATGGGCAGAGTTTAGAAGGGGTGACCCATGAGGAAGCGGTTGCCATTCTGAAAAGGACAAAAGGAACAGTCACTTTGACTATTTTGTCGTGAAAAGGCTGCCCAAAGGGGCAGGGTCAATAAGACCATATTATTTACATTCCTCATAGCAAAGAAAATGGAGATGTTTATATAGCCTTTTTGCTCTTCCAGCTTAAAAAGACTGTGTTACAGCACTGAAGAAAAATAACATTTAACTGTATTTTTCTATACAATAGAAGTATTTCCCTTACTGTCAAACCACTGGGATGGAATTGTGTCAACTATGGAAAGAGATAGATATATTTCCTATTAGTATTATAATGAATGCTTGTAAGCCACCAAAAAAAAAGAAGACAAGGAAAAAAAATACCCTAGAATGTTTGCATTAATAATCTCACAACAAAACTGGAATGTTTTGTTACAAGGCTTCAAATATTATAAATATGTTGGAAAAATAATAAAGTCAACAAGCT
The DNA here is from genome assembly GCF_028858725.1 of Colius striatus. Taxonomy (NCBI): domain Eukaryota; kingdom Metazoa; phylum Chordata; class Aves; order Coliiformes; family Coliidae; genus Colius; species Colius striatus. The sequence continues at coordinate 57,274,358 of NC_084790.1, read as the reverse complement.
GACATGGGAGTATCACGGGCAGCGGTAGTCACAAAACAGAAATAAGGTTACTGAAGTAAGAATGAAAATATTAGGAAAATAGAGAATTTTGAGAAAAGAGGGAAGGATGTGTAATGTCAAGTCAGATAATTAATGGGTATAGATGGTTATTTGTATCATTTTGCAATGCCCAAGTAGAAGGAGCTGGATGGATGGCTTGGGTTGTTTTTTTCACTTGTTTGTGTATTTAAATTTCCTAAGTAACAGTGTATCCAAAAAAAAAGAAAAACTATGTTTTTGTTTGGCTTAGGTTTGAGAGTTTGAGTTTTATTTTTTGATGCGAGGAGGATGTGTGTGTTTGGTTTGAAAGGAGAGGAATTGTGCTGAGGGCTGAAAAATCCCCTTGCTGGAGGAAACTACTCCTCGTGAATGAGAGCGCCCAGCAACTGCAGTATTAGAAGTAATAGAGTTTTCTAATAGTAGTGTTTTGTAACCTGTATGTGTGAGTGCAACCTTCCCACTGTGAAATATGTGCAGGCGAAGGTTGTCCTGTTCCAGTCCAGCGTGGGATGAGCTGGAGGCTTAGGGCAGCCGTTCCCACAGGCCGTTCAAGTCAGAGCCACCGGCAAACCGCTCAGGGCAGATTTGTGTCATTGCTGACAGACTTTTGGATGTGGGTGAAGCCGAGGTGGAAGAAGCTGATGCTGTGGTGTTGCTGCTGTTATCAGTAAGAGCAAGAGTCCTTCCAGGGGTGAGGAGGCTTAAAGCCAGGAGTTCAGGGAGGGTGAAAGGCTGAAAATCACTCTTGGTGGAGGTGGGTATTAAGGCAGCAGTGAAGGTCTTTTTGCATCAGCATTAAGCAGAAGAGGAGATTTGAGGGCCACGACTACTCTTTTGGGGATATTAATTTTATAGGCACAAATAGAAGAGACAGTGTCTAGCAAGTATGATGCAGCCGTGGAGCTTTTCTTTAGGTAACAGTGCAGTCAGTCAGTTTATCAACATCCTCCATTTCCGAAGTAGGCATCCTCACTAAAGCTTTATCCCAAAAACCCACTGTAGCCTGCCTTTGCCTCTGCTCCTTCAAAATGGAATCTGGCTGATAAAGGACACTGCTTGGATTTACCTTCCTACAGAAAAGCCTTTAGAGGGAGAAGGATATTTAACTAATTAGCATGCTAATTAGCCACAAGACACTTTGTGTTAACTAACAAACAGACAAAGTGGCAGGAAGGGCACCAAATCAGTTGACATTTAAGAGACATCTGAACTGAAAATGCAGGCAATGGTCAGGCAATTATTAGGAGAAAATAAAAAAAAAGACTAGCATTTGGTCTAGTGGGGCAAAAGAACAGTATTACGAACGTCTGTGAAATAGTATTAAGAAACTGATAGCTATGTCCAAGTGAATTAGCTGAAAAAAACCCACCTTTCCTGATTCTTTAACTATTCTGGAAGTTACACTGTGGTAAACTAAGATAAAAGAAAATAGAAGGTACTGTTACTGGATGCTGTTGTTACTGAATTGCTCTTCTATTCCTTACTGTTTCTTCTGTTCTTTGGTTAGATTGAGAAATTCTTACATTAGAGTATGTAAAGTCACTTTAAATAATATCTGTATTTGTAACAGAAGTAGTGCACAGATATTTTGTTACTACTGTTGTGTCTAAATAGAGGATGTAAGTGAATAAATTCCAAACTGTCATGATGAAGAAATAAAGTTGCAGGTGTATTTCAAGTTGCATTACAATGACATGCTTGCCTTGTTTGTTCTGTTGTGAAAAGATTAATTCCAAATAATTTAATTAAGAAAAAAAGATAAAAGGTATTACTCCTTATGTGAATGTTAAAGAATCTACTAAAAATTGCTCTGTTTGGATTTTAAGATTTTATCTTCTCTTGCAAAGTCCTAGCAAGACTCTGAGACCAGATACCAAAACTCTCTAAGAGTTAGTGTGAGGCTGCCTTGTTTTTTTTTTTTTTTGAAACAGACAACATTAATCATTCTGCTTAAAAAGCCATGAGGGATCAGAACAGTGAGCCATGGACTGGGACTTTGTTTTCAACTGTGACCAACGCTGCTGCTTCAGACCACAGGATCTCCCCCAAGCTTCATGCGAGGAAAGCTGCTTAGTGGCCTGCATGCACTGGACCACAAGATGTAATAGACTTTGAAGGCTTAGGATGCTTGGTTTCTTAATTGTTTGTTATTCAACACAGCTTTCACATCACAAGGGTCAGTCCTGTAAGGTGCTAGGTACCGTGGCCCCAGTTCTACCAAGTCTTCTTTTTTTGACTGTGTTTCTTCTATGTGACTTGGCAAGGTTGGAGCTCAAGGGCTATGGACATCTTAAAGGCTCCAGACCATTGTCTGTTCAAATATCCAGTCCTTTCTTTTAAATCTGCTTACCTCTCACCTATTCACTGCTAGTAACCTTTTCTTGCTTTTCAAAACCAAATTCACAGAATCACAGAATGGTAGGGGTTGGAAGAAAACTCTAGAGATTGTCTAATTCAACTCCACCTGCTAAAGCAGGTCTGCCCAGATCATGTTGTTCAGGAACATGTCCAGGTGGGTTTTGGAAACCTCCAGAGAAGGAGACTGCACGCCCTCCCTGGGCAGCCTGTGCCAGGGCTCCCTTACCCACACAGGAAAATAGTTTTTCCTTAAGTTGAAGTGGACCTTTTTGTATTCTGTTACTCCTTGTCCTGTCACTAGAGACAACAGAAAAAAGTGCCACCCTGTCCTCTTGCCATACACCTCTTAAATACATGTGTTAATGAGGTCTCCCGTCAGTCGTCTCCAGGCTGAACAGTCCCTGTTGCAGCAGTCTTTCCTCATAAGGAAGATACTCCAGTCCCCTGATCGTTTTGATGGCCCTGCACTGGACTATCTTCAGAAGTTCCCCATCCCTCTTGAGCTGGGGAGCCCAGAATTGGACACTGGACTCCAGGTGAGGCCTCACCAGGGCAGAGTAGGGGGGGAGGAAAGAAAATACTTGAAGCATCTAAAATATTCATGTCTATATAGAGAGATCTTACATCTACCAACTGAAGTACTAAGGACTAACACCAACTGAAACTACTAGGAATAGATAAAAAATTTTCCTTCCTTTACAAATGCTGTTAAAACGGAACACTTGTTTCTCTTTCACATTCAACACCTGCACTCTATAAACAAGCTGGTTTTATTTTTTTCTGAATTAGAGATTATGCGTATTCCTCAACAGCTGTGTAGATCTTGATTTTAATGCATTTTGGCTCATAGTCATTGTTGCAGGCTCATGAAGTTGCGCCACCAATATTCAGGAAAATGCTAACTATGTCTGGTTAGACTGTTCTGTTGCAAACACTTGGCAACAATGGAAGATGATACCTAAGTTTATCGAGGTACCTAACTTGTGATATTTTCATTCTGCTGTGGTAAAATCTTCCATAATATTACTGAACTTTCTACTCCCAGTGAAAATGTCATGTGAAATGGGAGGAAAAAAAAATAACTGTTGCTTCTTTTATTTCAGTAGAAGGAAGAGGAGGTTGATTTCCAATAAGCTATTAATCCTGAAAGCAACATGCAGCTCAGTTGATGAAAAAGGAATTACCAAAATGGAATTAGTAGTTTTTAATGCGAGATTTTTTGTTAAGTTGTGGCAATTATTAGAAAGTGAACTAAGCAAGCTTTCACTACTTTATGGCCAGTCCGTTTATTTTGGATCTTTGGATAAGTAAGTTTGGTTTTTTTCTTTTTTAATTATCTGAAGAGGGTGTTTGACTCACGTACAATAGATATTAACTGTGTTCTTAGGGTGCTACACCAAATATTTTAAGTGCCAGCAGCTAGATGTCCTGTTTACCCACAGAAAGACAAGTGATTTTTTTTTTTTGTCTAAGATGAGAGGGGCTTTGAATTTGTCAGCATGTGTTAATGTCTTCTGTTGTTTCAGCCTTTGGCAGTTTGTTAGTTAAGATTTCGCTTTGTTAAGTGTAGTTCAGTTTAGTCAAGAGTACAGTTTTGAGCAAGGTAGTCACTGTAGCTGAAAGGGAGTAAAAGTTCTTCAAGAGTACCTTCTCACTGCAGGGATGCCATAGCCACTGTGTTCAACAGCTCAAGAGTTTCACATTATTGGGATTTAACAAAATGGGAGCAACGTCGAGTAGTTAATAGGAAAAGTTAATAATTGTTCTCTGTTTAGTGAGACTTTTTGTCTGAAACTGTTAAAGACATATATGTTTTGTTTTAGCTTGAAAACTTTATTCATTACATGGTGCTAAATGTGAATATGTCTGATAGGGGTAGAAAAGTGAAAGGGTTGCAGATGACTTATATAAATATCAATAAAATCCTAATGGCTAAAGCAGCAAATGTTCACTGCAATTCCTGTTTGTGACAGGAACCACTGAAGACAGATAATAATAAAGACTGTCATATGGGGAAAGCATTAGCCTTTGTTAATGTCATCAAGACCAGAAAATAGTTAGAAGTGACAGTGTTCCTGGTTTTGTCAGGCTTTTTTAGTAACCAACTCTTTTCCCCAGGTTTTATGCTTCTTCCCCAATGTAAGGTACCTGCAAAGAGCTAATAGTGTTACCCTTCTGATTTTCTTGGACTGAACAAAAAATGACTGAATCATCATTTCAGAAGTGTAATTTTTCTTGGTTTTTATAAATGTATACAATAAAAGTAGTGAAGGAAAATGTCACTGATAATGTTAGAATTCACTTGGGGAATCCAGGCAACTTCAAACTTGGTGTCTGGAATGAAGGCTTCATTTCTAGTACTCAGGGATTTGACAGGACAAGTGACACATTTAATGTAATGAAATAGTGTTGTTTCTTAGTGATCTAAAATTCTGAATGATACCAACTGCATCTGCTTCTTTTTTGTATGTGCACTTAGATGGTTCACTGCTTGAATTTCCATGTCCTGGAAAAGTACCTGTGGAAGGAAAACCTAATTAGGTTCCACCATTTCCCTTGCAAGTCATGCTTTAATAGAAAAGAAGGTTCCGCAACTCTTGGGAGGAATAACTGTAGGTAATTCATACAGAAATCTGTATGAGAAATGTTGAGGTTTAGGTTACAGGCAGACCACGGCTCTGATGCTGTTCCTGACAGACTTGCTCTCTGAGAGATGTGGTGGTTAGAAACACACCCTTGGGTGTAGCAGGCTCCAGGGCCACCCACTGATGGGGCTGATGCCTACTCAGCTCTCCTCAGGCATACAGGTGGGTACCACCAGTCTGAAAAATTTCACTTGCAGTCCTAGAAGTCGGGGGTTTTGTTGTTGGTTGGTTGGTTGTGGTGAGTGTTGTGGGGTTTTTTTGGTTTTTTTTACAAGACCTAGTCTTGAATATCTTATCATAGAATCATAGAATGGTGGGGGTTGGAAGGGACCTTTAGAGATCATCTAGTAAGGGTTATACAGAGATCCCGCATGATTTCCAGTTCTATCATGTACTTCCCTTTTTAAGCATATACATAATGAGAAGTAATCCACAGAAGTAAGTAGAGTCAGAAATTGTTCTAACCAAATTTATGTGTTACTTACTTCACACAAATGTTTGTGAACACAGTCTCCTGGTGAAGCTTTTACAGCCCCTTTCGAAACACTGAATGACAGCAGTGATTGCCTTTGTGTTAATTTGTGTGTCTAACAAGGCCTTTGCAATAAATGTAAATGTGTCCTGGCCAGGAAAGTGAATTGCACTAGACAAGGTGAGAATCTCCTGGACTGAGATTAATTTCTTACTATGACTAAACACTCTCTCTTTTTAAATCTCTGCCTTATTACCCCAGGAACAACTTGTTTTTTGTTCATGTCAAATGGCAGATGACCATCAGAATTCTGTGTATGTATTCTCTTTCCCTCTGGAAAATGACTTTTCCTATTGCAGTCACTACAGCCAGTAGAAGAATTGTAACTGAACCTTTAAGTGCAGATTTATGGAATATTAGCATTTAGTAGAAATAGCTCGTTAACAAGTTTACTGCTTGATGTCATATGGCATCCTCTTTTTTATCACCGTAAGAAGTCAGAGGACTCTTCAGAGCTGTTTATTTTGTCAGCAGCCAAACCATTCCTGTGTATGCACCCTCAGCTCCTGTGTATTTTCATCTGTGTTGTTTGTTAGTGAGGGTGGATATGAGGGGAGTATGTTAAAAGCTGTGTATGTGTGTATCTGCATATACGTCTGTAGTTAAATAATACAGACTAGAACTGTGTAAGTGCTAGTTATTAGAAGATGATTCCTTCCAGGCATGATTTTTTTTTTCATGGAAGAAATTAAGAATAGGCACTCCAGCACATTTTATCCATAGGTCTCAAAGGAGTTTAAAAAAGGGTATGAATATCTGGTGTATTTTAATGTCAGGAAAAACTGCAATGGAGGGATTATCTGTTTCTTCTCCATTAGATTGTGATCAGCGTGATTCACAACAAAACTTTTTCTAATGTAAGTGTACATCTTTTTGCCTGGTGTGTGGAGAATATGGAGGATATTCTGGTTTGTGCTTTCAGGTCAATGAAGTCTTACTTAGAGTCGAGAAAGATTTGGATCTGGGATACTGATACAGTCTTTGTGGGGCTAAGAGCACCTTATGAAGTATCAATACATTCCAGACTTCCTCACTGCTAAGAGTGTTTTATTTAGGCCCATGTCAAAGATCTCAGATTTATAGGACTGTTCCTTTTATACATAGGAATTATACTCTGTTGTACTCAGTTGATAGTTTGAACTCATGCACCTGTATATATTATTGACGCTGGGACTTGAGCTTGATCCTTAACTCTGTTGGCTAAGCTAGCAAACCTCTGAGCAAGCCCAAGTGTGGCAACCCTCAGTTAATTGTTTTCTTTCTCAATAGGATGAACCAAGAAAAAAAAATCTCAGGGCAACTAGCAGCAAGGAGATAAAGCTATGTGCTGGTGCCTGTCAACCTGTTTGCTTTTCTCTGCAGTGAAAGGTGTCTGGAACTGTCCTTGTCTGAACTTCTGCTTCAAAAGTGAATACAAATGTTAGAGGAGGTGAAGTGCTCACTTGTTCAGGCACAAATAGGCCTGGAGGTGGCCACCAGCAATCAAAGTAACTGCCTGCATGAATGTTTCTTTGGTTCTTAAAAAAAAAAAAAAAAAACAAAAAAAAACAAGTGTGCAATCAGTTGCTGTTTTCAGCTTGGACACTTAGCCTGGGAGGGGTTGAAGCTTTGTGGAAGAGGCTGTTTTTAATCTCGAGTACCTAGGCCCACACACACATCCCTTGAAGTCAGGCAAGCTCAGGAAGAGGAACCTGGATACCTAAGCTGTTTTGGACGAGTTCTCTACTCTAGGTGGGGGAGTTGGACTAGGTGATCTTTCAAGGTCTCTTCCACCTTTAATATTCTGAGATTCTGTGATTTGTCTACAGATGTAGCATTTGTGTAGCTGCCTCTCTACATATTAATAATTTCCGGTACTAGTCGCTAGAGAGCACCAGAGAATCAAGGTAAGTCTTAAACAGGCCACATTGCCGAGATTTAAACCCACGCAAGCACAAGCAGAACTAACAACCGCTGGAGTGTGTTGTTGGTTTTCACCTCTGATCAGCAGCCTAATGTGAATTCTTCAATTGGGAGAAGGTTATTATAACTTCTGTTGTATTTTAAATGTCTACACTGATTTATTCCCAAGCAAAAAAACCCAATGAAGTAATAGGAAAAGTTACCATACTCCAGCTCTCTTTTCACTGCTTTTCATCTGTGTTGAAGGCCACAAGCTTCAACAAAATGCACATTAAATCCAAAATGTTTCATATTGGCTTACTGATAGCCTTTTGTAAGCCCGATATGAAATATTTTTTTAAGGGATTAGGAAAGGCAATAAGGTCTTAGGATAATGCTGTGGGTTACTACCTGCTTGTGCTGAGCATTTTCCCAGGTTTTGCACTCTTCTTGCAAAACATATATTTAATGTACTTATACTTAATTGTACATAAGTACCTTTGATCCTCACATCTCTGAATGGTTTTTCTGGTAGTTCTGAGGAACAGACACAGGTATGAATGGTGCTGAGCAAAGTGAGAAACTTGGTAAACGTCTCTGAAAACTGCTTTCCTGTCTTTGGTTTCAAAATACTGTATAGATGATCACAAATTCTTCTGTTATTATTAACAGAATTTATGCACCCAAGTGCCACATCCTACTTTGATTGCATAGAATCATAGAGTCACAGAATGGTAGGGTTTGGAAGGGACTTCTAGAGATCATTTAGTCCAACCCTTCTGCTAAAGCAGGTTCACCTCAATCACGTGACACAGGAACGGATCCAGGTGGGTTTTGAAAGGCTCCCAAGAAGGAGACTCTGCAACCACCCTGGGCAGCACATCTCAAGGCTTTTTGGCACGGATCTAAAATTTGAAGTTTGAAGGCCCTGAACTCCTAGAGTAGCCATCTTGAGTGCTTGTCTTGAGGGACAGATTCATAGTTGGCTCAGGACAATTGGTTCTTGTGGCTTGCTGCTGAAGCTCATTAAACAGACTGGGACCAAAATATGCAGCTGTACTGTGGCTCATTTGATACAGACGTGCTTCATCTTAAGGACTTCAGGGACTGCAGTCTCTGCTGTTGCTGACAGAAGCTTGTGGGGAGTCCCAGCAGACTGGACTGATGGTGTGTGTGAACCCTTTCAGACAAGAAGATGTTTCTTGCAGAAATGACAGTCTGTTATAAAGAAATGCATGAGCTGTCTTTGAGGCTTGCTTGCACTTAGACTTCAATCTAGAATATCATTACCTACTAGCTTTCTATAGAAATTCACCTTTTCCTGTCAGTATGTGAGAGACGTATTTTTAAACAAGAGATTCAACAACACTGAAGGCTAATAGTCTGTTTCTCCACAATTTAAATGAAGGTATTGCAGCCTTCCTGTTGCCTCCCACACCAGTCCCTCAACTGAAGCTTGGAGGGTTGAACTTTCTTGGCAATAAGAGTCAATTATGTGAACATAGGGCTGAGTGAGGTTTGTCAATCTTGTTTCCAGCCTGCTCCAGGCATCCTCTACTAGTTGACAGCTATTTGCAGTTGGCAGGGCAGCAGAGCAGTTAACAAGAAGTCTGGAAGTTGAACTAGTGTTACAGTGCAGCTAAGGCAAGAATAGTGACTGGCATTGTACCACAAATCCTTCCAGCCCCTATTTGGCTTTATTTATTTATTGCACATATAAAACTATACTAAGCATGCCCACACTATTAGACCCTCAAATGCAGCACATCTTACAGAGTTTGTTCTGTGATTTGTTTTGCTCCAAGTGCCAATGGCAGGAAAGCTGTTTTTTCTGGTGCTTTGAAAACAAGTTCCAGCAAAACTGATCTTTATCAGATACCATTAAAAAGACCTCACATACTGAACAGAGAAACAGGCCAGTTAAATTTTAATCTGGGTTACAGAAAAGATTGTTTTTAAAGTGGCACATATTGATATTGTTCTCACACCCATTAACTTTCAGGTGGAAAGTGAAAAGGCCAAGGGATGTGTAAAACCTCTGTGTGTCTGTGCAGTGTGTGTATAAACAACTTTTGGGTACGCAATAGTAGAACCAGAGAAACCTTTCTGCAACATCTTGGCTGTTGCAGTGCTTTGGATTTTTTCCTCATGGGAATGGAGGATGTTGCCTTGCAGACTAAGAGTTTTGTAATTCAGTAGCTCTTTGGGGGAAGAGTTCTTGTTTTGGGGACCCACTGTCAACACTCTGAGAAACTTCTTTTTATGTAAGTTTAGAAAAGTAGTGCAGTAGTGCCCAGAAGCTCACATGTTGCCTGAGCTGGGAAGATTCCTAAGTAAAGGCAAAGGAATACAACACATATGCTTGGGCAAAAGACAAGCATGCATTTAGGTTATTAAAGGTGGCAAAATTTAGTTGAGTTGCCCATGTACAACTGTAGCCAGTTGATATTCCTTGTAAAGAGCCTGCAGTTACTGCAGGAGGAGAAGCAAATAAAGACACACGTGCCTAGATAAACTCAACTACCACTCCTGAGAACTGTAGAATTACACCAGTGCAGCCGAGGAAAAATGAGAAGACAGTCTGGTGAAATGTGAAGCAAGAATTTCTCAAAGTATGTAACCTCTGATTTTTAATGTTAATTCAAAAATTTTTACAAAGTTTCTCTACAAATTAAATTAAAAGGACATGGAAGTTTTGTAGGGAATTAAGAGCAGGGTTTTTCTGTTTTATAAAGTCACACTAGGATATTTTGAGATCTAAGAACAAGTAATTTCTATAGTGTACCAAACTCAGAGGTCATTTACGTACCTGTGATGCCTATTAATCTACATCAGAGACTTTTCATAGTTACACCTGTGTACCTCAGATGATAAAATGGCCTCAGGCATTTGGTTCCCCCTTTGGTTTCAAATGCTATTCCATTAGCACTGGGTATGACTTCACTTGCATGCAGGACTGCTTCTTCAGTTGCCAGAGGGAAACTTTTCCTGGATTCACTTTCTGACACAGGAATTAACTATGAATCAAAATCCCAGGAACTCTACTGTTGCTAAAAGTTTAGTGAAGCAAGTTGCAATGACCAGCTGCTGGGTGAAGTGGTAACACTAAGTGAGAATGATACAGGTGCAACCATCTGAAGCAACAGTACAAAACAACCTCAAGAGCTGAAGGGCCAATCTTATCTTCCTTAATCTTTGGGAAGTCACATATCCTCCTTGTTAATTGTATTTGGTCCCTGAAGGCTGCCAAGACTGTCTTTAAGGTAGTGTCTTGGATGCATTGAAATAGCAGAATAATGGGTAATGCATAATCTGTGAGGAAGAATCAGTGTGGGGAAGAAGGGTTAGAAATACAGAAAGAGCCCTGCATTTTGTCACAAAAGCTGTGCCATTTACTAAAGCTTGAGCTAGGCTCAAGCCCTGGCTCAGGAAAGCCAACCACAAAATAAAGTTGAATGGTTTGTTGACCAGATACAATTTTTAAGCCTATACTTCACACATTTTAGTTAATGGTGATTAAAGATAACTGACATTTCACTGTGAGTGTCATCTTAAACTTGCTTGCTTCAAAACTGGCTGGGTAATTGTTTGCTTATGTACACTGTCCCATCATTATTTAATTAGGAAAATGTGCTTGGCAGAAGGGAGATGAAAGCTGGAAAAGACAGAATCTTTGTCAACAGCCCATGTGGCTCCCAAAAAAGCGGGATGAAATTGTGTGAAAGACAGGTAGTAAAACACTGCATAAGTGGTGGTATGTGTGGTTGCTGACAATCCAGAAAGTGAGGAGGTGCAAAGGTGCCTGACTGAAAACTCCAAGAGCCATACACTGCTATCCTGTCTCAGAAGAAGTATAGGAAGGCTTGGCATTGCCTTTCTAGTGCTGTATAATCAATGTTCTAGTCTTTACAGTACACCTAGGTAAGATGTGTCTGAAAAGTTGGGAAATTTCCTGCCTAGATATTTCTGCTGAGAACAGGTAATCTGTGAAAACTGTGCTATATCACTTAAGAATCAGTAAGGAGATCTACTAAACAATCTCCTTCCTCTTTTCATTAAACAGGAAACTTTGTCTTACAGACATCTTGCAGACACATCAGAGATTTAGATTTGTGTGTTTTGATCCCTGAAGCCCAGTTAAGGTTATTCAAGGATACCTTCAAATAGAAACAAGAGCTGTCTTTTTAAAGACAGGAGTGACGTTTACATTCCTTCAGTCCTCAGGCACCTCTCCTGTTCTCCCCGACTTACTGAAGATAATGGAGAGTGGTTTAGCAGTGACTTTCGCCAGCTCCCTCAACACCTACCAGTGCATCCCATCAGGGCCCATGGATTTATGCACTTCCAGACTGCTCAACTGATCCTTAACCCAGTCCTCATCAACTAAACAAAACTCCTCCTTTAACCTGACTTCCTCTAGAGTCTGGGGCTCCTGAGGACAATCTCCAACAGTGTAGACAGAGGCAAAGAAGGCATTCAGTAACTCTGCCTTCTCCATATCCTCTGTAACTAGGGCACTCACCTCATTCAACAGTGGGCCTACATTGCCTCTAGTGTTAGTTTTACCTGCAATGTATTTGAAGAAGCCCTTCTTCTTGTCTTTGACCTCCCTTGCAAGGAACAACTCCAACAAGGCTTTAGCTTTCCTAGTTGCCTCCCTACATCCTCTGACGACAGTCTTATATTCATCCCAAGTGGCCATCCCTTCCTTCCATGATCTATGGACTCTCTTCTTCTACTTGAATTTGCTCAACAGTTCCCTGTTTAACCAAGCAGGTCTCTTGGCTCCCTTGCTTGATTTCCTGCCTGTTGGGATGCTCTGATTGACAGGATCCAAAGATAGGGAATATGGGAAAGTATATCTGCATTTCAGCTAGAAGGCCTTCCCTCTCCATCTGCCTAATTACTATTTCCCTCTTTGCTTTTTCCAAAACACTATAATTACAGCAGATAAAACCTTTATCTGAAGTTAGGGCAGCTATAATAAGCAGCTGCCTTTGCATTAGTGGTTAAATGATACAGTGCAGATCTGAATTAGATTTGTAAAGCACAAATTTACCTTGTAGCCAAACCAACTAAAAATAACACACCCTTTACCATCTGCTCAATGAAAGTTTCCAGCAGTTGTGCTGTGAAGATCCTCTGGAACCGCTGTTACGGAAACTGGTTCCAATTATTTAAGGGATAATCAGTCCATTGGTTGTCATCAGGGCTCTCTGGCCTTCAGGGGGCAGAACAAGTACCTGTATGTATGTTTTTTAAGCCTAAGTGATATTGTGATATAAATCCAGATACACAGTAGCACCCATAAAAGATATAAATTTATGCGCTTTATGAAGAAACTTGTTTGAATATCCCAATAGAATATAAAGAAAATCCTTACTAAATACTTCTATTTATCTAGCACAAATGGGATATAAATTTCCAGAAAGCTCTTTTTCTTTGCTTATGTTTAAAGAAGGAAATATTATGTGGTGTTCAGAAAACGCTGTTCAAATATACATCTCTACAGCACATAGATTCTGTCTCTCAAAGTTACTACTTGGTCACTGCAGTTTCACAAATCAGCCCTCAGCTTAATGTATGAATGATGAATGATAAACAGCACCTGGCAAGTAGCATTCTTGGCTCTTTGCTGGAGGTTAATCTTCTTTTTGAATTGGACCTAGGACCTGTACTTACCACTGATTACACTGAGTCCATCAACAGTTCTAGCTTATTTAAGGACTATACAGGGAATGAGGTTCACATGCAAGATTATGATGTAGAACTTCTGCAAAGGTGACCTTGTCTGTCTTCTGTATCCAGGAAAGCTTCAATGCTAAAGGAAGCACTGCAGCTTTAGGAAAAATCAGCACAGCCCACATTTTAACCCACTTTCTGGGTTCAAGCCAATACTGCCTGCTCCAGAAAGTCACAAATGTGAAGGAATGAACAAGACAGTTCATGTCAATGCTTCCAAAGTCTGAAACTTGGTGTTTTTCTCCAGGATGAAACAGTGCTGTGCTGCTCTCAGGAGAGAGGTTTTCCCAAGCACTTCTGCACACCTGCTTGGCCCTGCCACCTACTGAGTTCTGCTCAGACAACGGGCTTTGCACTTTGAAGGGCAGCATTTCACAGGTAATAACTACAGATGTGCACGACAAAGGCCAGTGGGCTTTGCTAGGTTAACATAAGTTTTGGCTTTCTTACCCTTTCCTTCCTTGCTGAGCATGACAGTGATGGATTTTCAAGGACTATGAGCTTTGTGTCACTTTGCCCTGATTAGCTGTGAAGGTATTATTGAAACATTGCTGGAGCAGTTCAGGGAAAGTCTAGTGAAGTGGAACAATTTTCACTAGATTGCTTCCTTTGTGATCAGTAGATTCTGATCTTGTATCTAATGCTTTGTTTATTTCATGGAGATGCTGTAAGAAGAGAATGAATTTTGTGGCTTTCTGTCTGTTGTTTCCTTGAGTGGTCATCAAACCATAGGTTACTCTGTTTTCACTTCAGTATTTTTAAGGTAGTGACACGAATAATGACTTACATTTTTCAGTCAGAAGTGTAAGAGACACATAAAGATAACTATAGATGGTGTAATATATGGTATTTTTACAAAGTACACATGGATTTACTGCATGTGTAGTATGCATGTATATGTATAATGTATAATAGTACAACTATACATTCTATATATAAACACATATGCAATATACTATTTTATATAAATGTATATATACATGCACACACTGTTTTAATTGTGTTTACTCTCACCTGGTTGCTGTTGGATGTGACGTTTAGAAACATGGAGCTATACCGAGCAGATTGCAATGTTGCATTATAAAGTCTCTTGAGCACAAAATGGATGAGTTAGCTCCCATAATGCTTCAAAGTAAAATGGACCTCACAAACCTGTTACAAACCTCCACATAATTTCTCCCGGCCTCAAGTACCTTCTAGGTATTTTCTTTCAGGAGCTAACTTAATAGTTTCCTTTTCACTGCTGTGGGTACATATTTGCACATTATTAAAGCTAATCTCTATCTTGTCTTATTACGTAATTAGTATTTACTCTGCTCTATACAAGTGTTTCATTTTAACACTGTGATAACTCAGAAATCTTAACCATAATTTAAAACCTAGGATCTATCTTATATATACTTTTTGCTTCAGGGATATGAAAAGAACCTGATAATTGCTTCTGCTTGCCAGGTAAAATATGCTGGCCTCTTGCTTCTATTCAAAAGACATTACAGCTTGGATGGGGAAACAGGACAGGTCCAGCCCAAAAGCTGGTGCACGTTTGCCATCAGCAGTATTGATTTGGTGCAGCAGAGCAAAGGTAGGTCAGATGCCAATGGGTTGCTGGTCTATGCAAAGCTGGTTAAGATGCACCAGGAAGGAGGAGAAGCAGTGGGCATCGTGTCATCAGATTGCCACCTTGCAGGATGGCTCATTCATAGAGGAGTTCAGAGCTGAGGCATTGTATTTGAAAGACTTGAGACACCTGAAAGACAGAGTGAGCTTTGTTACAGATGATCTTAGTCTCCAGGCACCACTCCCTTTGCCACCTCAAAAACAAATGCCACAAATCATGGACAAGGGATGACTTACCATTTGTAGTGCTTGATGCACAGGAAGATGGCACCTGGAGCAGATCCTTTCAACACAGCAGTCACCACTAGAGAGTACAGATGATAAAACTAGTTCATGCAAAGTGACCAAAGAAGCTCCAAAACTATTTGAGCTGCAGAAACTATCATGGTATAGTGCTTACCTGATAGATTTCTTGGAAATATAGATAGATAATTTTGAAATGTTTTTAAAGAGAGATTTTATTTGAAATGATGCTTTTTTAACTTAAACTCATATAAGACAGACCTCTTCTAAATATTTTGTGGTCTGTAAATCCACTAAGAATACCAAATGTCTCTGTAGAAAAGTGTAGGAAAAATCAAACACCCATAAATAGACAAATACTTCTTGGATTAATTAGCCCCCTGCACTAGTTAAATGAATTGCTTTCTTAGATCTTTCCCCTCACCTCACACTTCACACCATTTAGACTATGAGCCTCAGTCCTTCCAGAATGGAAAAAACATTTAGTATTTTCTTCAGATTAGGCATGTAATACTTTTCATTCAGGTACAGTACGGAAAAGGACTGGCCCTAAGCTGTTTAGCCACAGCACCTCTGGAGCACTTATAGCAACATCAGCTCATAGCTGCCTTAAGGACAAAGGTTATGATGCTCTACTCAAAGTACTGAAACTTTCTTTGGATCTTGTAGAACATGGGACTGTGTGTGTCACTCACTAATTGGATCAGTCAACATAAAGGAGAGAATTAGGAAGCTATATAAGCTGTTCAGAGGATTTAAACAAGCTATTGTAAGCTGTTTGGTGTAGGAACAAAGTGAAGTTCTCTTCCCTTTATAGTAATTTAATAGTAAATAGGCCTGGAAAGGCTGTAATATCAAACCCAATGTGATTCAATAAATGTGTTCCAAGTGGGAGAACATAGAAGTGTTTAACAGCATGTTGGATCTGATACAGAGCTGACCAGGGAAGTTGGATTTAGTCTTGAAAATACCATCACTAGACAAATGTCAAAATATTCAAGGAAACTTGAAATGTGATTTAAAAATTGATGGTCATATCTGGGTTCCGCAAAGACTTCGAGGTGGCTGCTGACAAACTGAGATGCAATTTGGATTTGACATGACTGGAGTAGAAAATGGATCACAGATACAGATTGAAAAATCCATTGTAGTTGTTGTTGACCTTGAATCCTGTGGCCTTATGCTTCAGGAAAACAAACAAATTTTAGCCTGTTGGGAGCTCACATCTTTCTATTTATTTGTGAATTTTTCATGTTACTCTTTACTAGTGGGGCCAAAGTCTTAGCCCAAAAGGCATCTTCAGTTTATCAAGACCCCAGGGTTAGGATGGAGGTGATGGGAAATGGACTTTCAGGGCATCATCAAAACAGGGCAGCATCAAAACATGTCAGCCAAACATTTTTTTGTCTGCTCACAGCCCTAGGCTTAAACTGGGGTTATCCATGCAGCCTGCAGACATACCCTAAATGCTCGAAACCTGACAAGGGCCTTCTGAAAGACTGAAAACTCTCCTTGTTCTTATGTCCTTCAGTGCCTATCAATCCACACACACTTGAATGTGAAGACCAAGCTCAGCAGAATAAACTCTGACCATGCTGAAGCTGAATGCAACAATTCAACTGGTTTTAAAAGGTAGTATTTCCCCTGGGAAGTCTGTTGCTTAGGGTCCAAAATTTCAAAGTCTCAGTGAGAGCAAAATAAAACTTCTTTAGCTGAGACACTCAAAAGAAAATTGTGCCAGAATTGTTCCCATATCTGCCCCGAAGATGTAATCACAGAATCACAGATTCTTGAGGGTTGGAAGGGACCTCAAAAGATCAGTCAGTCCAACCCTCCTGCCAGAGCAGGACTACCTAGAGTAGGTCACCCAGGAACTCATCCAGATGGGATTTGAATGTCTCCAGAGAAGGAGGCTCCACAATCCACCTGGGCAACCTGTTCCAGTGGTGTGCTTACAATTGCCATGTGGTGGTGACTTGTTTATGGTTGCTGAGAACAGTAACAGTCTACTTAACATAATGTCTGTGATGGGTTAATAATTGAAACTCACAGCTGCTGTTGGAAGGACATGGTATTCAGCCCTCTACTCATATCTGGATCTTTGGCTGCGAACTAAATCTTAATGAGTTTGATTACCTGTGCCCTCCTATCTATTCTATCAAAAGGATGGTAATTACATGTCACAGGAAGAAGAGAAAAGATAAGTCAGTGGAAAGACTGGGCTAGACCCACAGGATTTTGTTTCAACTAAGGAACAAAAAGTCACTAATTTAAATTGCTCCTGAAATAAAGATGCAGTTTGAGTGTTGAGGATGGAATTAGGGTTGTACCTGTTGCACACAAGTAGAATAAGCAATAAGATTGTATAATGAATTTCCCTTTTAGTCTCTGCATGAAAGAATCTTAATTAGTGCTAAAATAATAGATCATTTGTGTCCAGCACTGTAAAGATGATGAGGGTTTTTTTCTGCCCTAGAAGTTACTTCATGCAGGAGGGAATCCTACAGACCATGTATAAAATATCTTGATCTTTGACATTGTTTGTTGGGGGTTATATAACTTTTCACAGATAATTATCTTTCTGCATTGATGAAAACCTATTGAGCTGTTATTTAATGCTCAGATACTGCATTGTGCTTTTGAAAAAGACATCATAGAAGGATTTTCTATGTCTCTTTCTTACCCCTATAAAACAGAGTACAACTTTTTGTCCTGAGTCTGTTCTTTTCTCAAGTGAAAGTTGTAGTGCTTTGGAAATTTCTAACTTGAGCCCAAACTAAAGAAGCTGCCTTGCTGTGAATTATGGAAAAATATACTTGCCTGGGGAAAATAGATGATAAAAAGGTACATGAGGAACACCTAAAGGATAGGTGTTGAGAGAATGGGTTGAGTCTTTTTGTATAATGGCTGATGTCAGGAGACGGGATAATGGGCACAGAAAGTTCCTCTTGAACATAAGGAAAAACTTTCTTGTGCAGATGAGGGGGCCCTGGCACAGGCTGCCCAGGGAGGGTGTGGAGCTTCCTTCTGTGGAGGTTTCCAAACCTGCCTGGACCTGTTCCTGTGTGACCTGATCTAGGTGAACCTGCTTTAACAGTAGGTTGCCCTGGATGATCTCTTGATATCCCTTCCAATCCCTACCATTCTATGATTCTATGAACATTGCCTTGTGAATGCGTCTGTTTCTAGATATGTTTCAGAGCAGCAGGGCTGGCAGAGGAAGGAAACTGATTTCACTGGCAGCCTGCACATGCATTCAGTCTGAAAATTTCAGTGTAGGATATGAATCTGTGTGTATGCATACCTTCCTAGTTAACATTAAAACAGCATAAGAATTACTAGCCAAAACAATACAAGCTTCCACCTGGGATTATACTGAACAGTGGGCACATTTTATACATGACAGTAGTTTTAGATAGCTGTTTATGCCCAGCTTGCTTTCCTTCTATAGATTTAGGGATGGAGCAGTTTTAATGGTCTGATTTCTTGTTAAAGTGTAATGAGATGCCTAAATAAACTCCTTGAAACTTGTCTCAAATTCATGGAAGCACGCTAGCTTCACAGAACTCTCTTCATACCTCCAGGTTTACACCAGTATGTCTTGTTGAGTTTACTGTTCTTAAATCTCAGCTTTAGTGGGTGATTGATTTTCTTCTTTCTTGGCTTATTTAACTTTCTTGCAAGTAGAACAGAACACAAAATGCATGAAAATGGTCAGAGTCGGCATTAAAACAATAAAGTCAGGAAGCTGAGAAGATCAAATGAGTCACTAGAAAGAAACTACAGCCACTCTTACCCCTAATCATTTTGAATGTGTATTGTTCCTACATATTTGAACTCTCTAAAACAGACAGCTCAGTGGAATTTTTTTATACACTCTTAGTTGCCAGGTAAAGTAAATAAAAACATTGTATTATGCAAAAAACCTTTTGGTTTGTGGGTTTGGTTTTTTTTGTTTGTTTGTTTGGTTGGTTTGGTTTTTTTTTTTCCCCCCTGAGGCATTCATTCCGCAGCTACTAAAACCCAAATTCAAGCACAGGGATCACCCTGCTGTCTCAGTAAGAACACTGTGCAGTGCAACCTGGTTTCTGCCATTTCACATTCTCTTACCAAGGGATTTTCCTGTTGCTCTCAAGCCCCAGATTGACGTCCCTTCAATGAGTAAAGCAAGTTGCAACTAGTATTTCTGTAAGTAAAAATCTGGATATTCATCCACTGACACTCAAAAGAGAAGCGTGCTGCTTGCTGCTGAGATACTTAGTAGATGAGGAGCCAGCTCTGAAACCAGCCAGCTGCAGAGCTCTGTCTCAGAGAAGTGTAAGCACCAAGAGGGTCCTAGGAAGAGCAGAAAGAAATTCTGCAGAGAGATAAGAATGATAAAATTATAGACAGAGGGAGGGTGTTTTGGGACAGATGTGTGAGGATCCAAGAGAGAACACAGCTGCACAAGAATTGTGGAGTCTAAAATAAGAAAGCAGAGAGGTTCATCCAAGAACTGTCTGGTGTTGCTAAGTCACCAGTGTAAGACCTGTGGATGGAGCTGGTGGCAGAGGGTGGCTTGTCAACACAGAGCACCTGGCCTGGGGACCTCCAAGCACTGGCTCCTCTGCCCTAGTTCATTGATGCTTGCCTCATCAGCAAAGGATGTTTGAGTGCCTTATCACAGTGGCAAGAAGACTGCATCTCATCTCTCCTGTGTGTGACAACAGAGAAACGGCTGATTCATTTTTTTCTAATTATATCTGTTTTGCAGAGTCTTTCCATATGGCTAATGGGGCACAACCAGACCCAGAAGGTTGTTTAAAAGGTGTCAAATTCAATAAAAAATTGATTTTTTTTTTTTTAAGGAATCATTTCCTTTTGTAAAATTTCACTGGACTTGTATGTGCTAAATGTCTGAATGGAGTGACTGATGAAAACACATTGCTTGAAGCAAGCTGGTATTATCTGACTCCAGGGTGGAAACAACAGTGGACATACTGGGTCAGCAAAAATATGTAAGAAGCTGTTCTCTCTGACTGTGCTGATAGCAGGCTTCTGTCATGAGTGAAGTGGTAATAACTGCCATTTTTACCTTAGAATTGCTCTATGGAAATAGGTTCTCCCATTTATTTTCTTTTTTCATTCTCTTCTTCTCTCTGCTATATTTCTCTTTTTTTCTTAATTCTTCAGATTTGTCTCATTGGGAAAGTACTGTTAGTACTTTATAAATTATTAACCAAGCCTTCCCCAGCTTCATGTGTTTAGAACAGCTGGTGTGACTTTGTCAAAATCCACCTGGACATGTGCCTGTGTGACCTGATCTAGGTGGACCTGCTTCTGCAAGGGGGTTGGACTAGATGACCTTTAGAGATCCTGTTCACCCCCTACCATTCTGTGATTCTTCTAGGAAGTGAATTTATTTCCTGCAGGAACTGAACTTGATGGGAGTTGAAAGGAAGATTTGTAAAGTAAGTGCCAAAGCCAACAAAGAAGAACAGTCATTCTTCGCACGAAACAAGCACTTGTTAAAGAGTCAAGTGTGTTTGTTACCAGTCACTGTTGCACATTAGCTTAAGGCCACCACATAAATTATATATGACAAATTAGTTATGGAGGGTTATACACACCTGTTTTCATCAGTGCTGTGAAATAATCATTTAAATGTAGTTTCTGTTTAACTGAACACATTACTCTGCTCTTAAATTTATTTTGGGGTCTCCGTTGTGTCTAGGCATACTAATAATGCTCCATTTTCGTGGTTTACAACTAATTGAGGCAAAAAATACGTTATATTATCCTTCCCGTTAAAACAATGCCCATGATGATCCCCATTGAGGGCATCAGTTAAACTTTCAGAAAATTCAGGGGACATTGATTTGTTGTTCTACATCAATTACCTTTCATGCTGAGGTTGCAGACAGCACACCATTGATTTGTTTATTTAAAATGAAGTTGCAATGCATGATGGATCCCTGTTCACTTGATTTTTTAAATTTGTGTGAACTATTTTTGGCTGAATCCTTTGCATCGAACTTTCAGTTTTTAGAAATTTGTTAAAACATAAAAATGACACTGACCAAGTTTGAATTGAAATACAATACCTGTGATAAAAAAGCTGATAGAGTTTATTATAGCACAGACATAAACAAATAACTCTTCTGAAAAATAAATTATCTTAGCTGTATTGACTAGAAAATCTCCCTCAGCATGTCCCTCTTCTTCTTTATTTTTTTTTAAATGCATGTATACTCCTACAAGAAATGTTAGAAATCTGGAGTTTTAAATATACTAGTAAATTAGAAATAAAAATGATTTCCTGCAAATCCATAGTAGAAAGATGTCACTGCAGATTACAGCCAGGATGGATTTGAGCTGGGCCTCTTTCACCCTTTCTCTTTGTTGGACATTTCTCTTGCACTCCCTGTTGCTTAGCAGGTCCAGTAAGTGCAAGTAAGTCTGTCTCTGCAGACCTGTCCCTCCAGATCTGTCCACCTCACCTCATTTAAAAAAAAAAAAAAAAAAAAAAAAGGATCCCCTAGCTAAAATATTTGTTTGGGCAAAGTATGGAGTTTGTGATTTAACACATTACCCTAATCTGTGTTCTTGACTGTGCTGCTGAATCAGAACTTTGGATTCCGAATGATGTTTCTCCTTAGTGGGTCAAATATGGCAATGAATCGGTCAAGTATGAAGTATTTCTATGAGGCTTTGCACTGTGGCAGAAAGATATGCTTTGGGTGCTTAGAATGTCTCTTAACATGCTGCATTTCACAGCCTGGTTTTAAGTCTCTGTGTTGCCCACAGCATTTGTGAGATAGTCTCAAAGTTCAAGGCACAAGGGGAATTCAGTTCAAGCTCCTGTCTCTGCTGGCCTTGACTTCATGTATATTATTAGTGCCTGGCCATTCAGTGATAGGGAACTCAGCTGATGAAAGCTTATTTGTTATTCTTCCTCTTACACACAGACGATGTGAGTAAAAATGATACCAGAATTCAGGAGTCAGATGAGATTTAAGGAAACAGAGTTTGATGTGGAACATATTGCTTCTTTGCCCTTCCCTGCTGTTTGGCCTGCTGCTTTGTACTTGAAAGATGTGTTTATATTCCTTTCTCTAGACATGGCCTAAGAGATGGGGGTTTTTTTTCTGGTCTTTCTTGTTCCTTGGAAAAAGGTCCAAATATGGCACACTGTCTTGCAGCTGGCCTGAAAAACTGGTAGCAGAAAACAGTGCACATGCTGAACTTCGAATTTTGCTGATAACAATCAGGTGATGTTAATTCTGGCAAGCTACAAATGTTTGTCTTTCCTACTGCGAGAGTCATTCCTTATGGAAACTAGGAAAAACTTGAACCTTCTTGTCTTGAGCTGGAATTGTATTTAAGCAAAACTACTTTAAAATATTACTCTCAGCTTCTGAGTCATCATGACCCAGCTCATGATTACTGAATAAAATTGCATAAGAATTACCAGGCTGCATCATGAAATAAGTTATGGCATGGCTGACCATTTCACATGGTAGTCCAAACAAATATTCTGCTCCAGTATTGATTACAGTGATAGGTTGACATTGTTATCAGTGATAATGCTCTGGAATTTGTCACTAGCCCCTAGTGACAGTGAATGGATGCTGTCTGGACAACTCATGCAAGAATCTCCAGGGTTTAAGAGGTCTTGGTAAAAAAACAGAAGGAATAAGGTAAGATAACACAGGTACATTGTGTTTAGCTTACAACTGATGACATTACCTTCCTAAGCTTTCAAAATTGTATGATCAAATGCTTCTTAACTGTTTTCCTATTACCTGTTTATGCTCAATAACTTAGGTGTAGTAAAGAGCATTTAAAAGTAGAAAGAAAAAAATCTTAACTTCATTCTGAGGGAAAAAGCAGTTCTGGGTTCTCACTGTTCCCACAAATGAAGTATAAAACGGGGCTTTTTTCAGCATGAGGAGATAACCAAGCCATTGTATAAAGCTAACCAGTGTTGACCGTGATTTTTTATGAGGACTTGTAAAAACTGTGCCTACTCATAGGCACAGATGGCCAGCAATGTCTGACTTTTGTGTCCTAGCTCTTCAGTATGGATTCAGCATGCTGAAAGGGGTTTATAAAATGTGGTGCGTTCTACCAGCACTACCTAATATGGAGTGGTATTTTTTGTTTTTCTATTTTGCTTCTTATTTCCTGCCAGCTGTTTAGCTATTTCTTCCTTAGTGAGTCTATCTGGGCAAATCCAGACTGGAGTTTCCATGGTATTGCCATGTAAGTACCTAATTCATTACATCTTGTATGTGTGAGTAATGCTCATCTGAATTAATGATCCTGCTGGCAACAATGGTATTACTCATGTGAACAAATCTTGAAAGAGCAGATCCAGCCTCATTCTGGTAAAACTGGAGATGTATGTAGGTAAAAACTCATCAGACCAGATTTGCTACCTGATGTTACTGTGAGGTGGTGAGAGGAGAGAGAAATGATGTGAGTACTCTGTCACTATCTGAAGGTTCTCAAACTGGTTATAGCATCTTTCCTCTGCCATCCTGAAGATAAACATTCCTTTGTTTTAGACCATTTTACTGTAAGGAGCTCAATAAATGTTGCTAGATGCAAGTGACTACTCCATGATAAAGAAAAGTGATATGATACCGAATCGCTTCCAGAAGAACTCTCCCTTTTCACTGTATCAAAATACTTTCTAGTCCAGGGCCTGGCAGTATTTGCCCACTTTTTTCTCTGTCCAGCCAGTCTGCCCAGTCTAGATGTGATGGGTTTATCTGAAGCAGATGAATAGATTCTCCTTTGTTAAAATGATGTGGATTGGAGGGTAGGTGGTCTAGATTACTTCTTCTTATTCAGATATGATCTTTGAGCCAAGTGCTGAGATCAGCATGTGTTTTCAAAATACCAACAATGGCCATCTCTAGGGGCAATGGTGACTTAAAAACACTCTTGAGCAGTGATGATGTGAGAATAACACTGCAAATGTGCAGCAGCCTATAAATGTCTTAATGCTTGGGCAGTATTCTATTAATACTGATTTTATGCAGCTACTAAGTGGTAACACAGAGAGAGGAATAAAGCAGTCAGGGTGCAAAAGCCTGCCTCACTTTGAGAGAGTATCTGACAGAACTTTTACTGTGCTGTATCTCGGCTTGGATGTGCGTGAAAATAAAATTTGTTAATTCCTTCTATTCTTGGGAGTTTTCCAAAATTACCTGTTTAATTCAGTTAATCCCTGCTTATACACTAACAATTCTCTGTTTTAAAATCTAAACTACTATTGAAGTTTCTGGGAATTTATTTGGGAGAACAATAGAAATTTTTAATGCACAGGTGCATTTAAATAATTTGAAAAATGACATCAAGTACCAAGATATAAGGCAAAAAGGGGCAGTAGGGAGAGAAAAAAAACCCCTACAGTTAGAGTGGTCATGGTTGTTTCCATTATTCACAGGATAGTCTTCTTAAAAAGTGCAAGTGAAATAGGAAACCTTTATTCAACCTTATCTTTTATCCTTTTTTTTTCTTTCGGAAGTTCTTGCTTAGAAGAGGACATCAGTAGGCAAAAAGATTGTCAGCATAGAAATATTTCCATGAGAAGTAAAATATCAGTTTCTTACCAAATATGTATTGACCAGATATGTAGGACATTGGGCCAACACTTGGAGGAACCAAGTCTGAGTTCTTAATGCTGTTAGACTTTCTGTGTATTCTTGGATACATAGCTGTTGGATTTCATACCACCTTTAGTCTTCATGTTAAACTGAAAAAAAAGGACTACTTCTACACTTCACGAGTGGTGCTACCAATATTTATGAGTATCAAGCCTACACATTCATCTTAGTGCCTTCCTATGTGTCTCTGCTTTGCATGACATGACTGCGTTGGCCTTGCAGAAGAAGTTATGTGCTGTTACAGTAAGCGCATACCAAATCACTGAGAAGATATGAGAATATATCTGAGATTCTCTGAAATAATCCTGTAAGAAGCTTGTCATCTCAGAAGTGGGCATAGTCTTGGTCTGTTTCAGTCTTCTTCCAATATGGATTGAAGAGACTGTTGTGTTGCACTTAGCCTTTCAGTTGGCAAGGTGCAGCTCTGTATGTCCTTGTAGATGGAAAAGGGCTCAGCTTGAATAGTTTCATCTCTTCTATCTGTCATTCATGTATACAGTTTTCAGAAACCCATTGAGTGTATTGTATGATGGAGAAATATGTAATTTTCATTCTTGCTTTCAGGAAGGCAGGATGTCAATAATGGTAAACGCCATAAAGAGGAGTCTGTATCCACGTGCAGTGCAGCACTGCAGACTCTCCCAGTCCCAGTGCTCTGCACAGAATATAGAAAAGGAGCAGCCACTGGCTTTTTGGTGTTTGCCAGGAGGTGCTGGTGCCAGCAAGGGACTTCAGTGGGAAAATGCACTGGAAGATGTAAATGATATATCTAACAGGAGTTGCTAGACCCTTTTGATTCAACATTTGCTAGCATAAAAGTGAGAAAATCAAAGATTTTAATATGAGGAAAGAAAGAGGTAAATGAGCCCACAGATTTTTATACTAAAAGCAGATGTTGGGAAGAATATGCAAATCAAAGGGGATAATTTTCCTCAAGCAGAATACATTGGAAGGCAGCATTGTCTGTTATATGTTCATACAACTTCAGACAAAGGAATGTTTTTATTCCTTTAAACTATATAGACCAAGTAAGGTCAAAGAAAGATTGACTGTGTAATTTTCTTAATTTAGAGTGTGTGATGAAGGGATGTATTTATGTGTGTAATATACACATGGGACCTGGAATGCTGCCCATGTGTGAGAGCAGACACAAGTTTTGAGTGGAAAACTCAACAATTTTTTCAACACAAGTATTTCTTAAAATGATCACAATAGTGTAACAATGATTAAAAATGAGACTGGATATGCCTTTTACTGCCCTGAGCTGATTAGCTCTTTCTCTCCTTTTTTTTAGAAAAAAAAATTCTCCCATCATTACGTCTTTTCCTCTTTCCTTTCTTATTCATATGGAATAGAAGTTCATGAAAGTACTTGAATCTTGGTGATCTCAGGCTATTTGAGTATCATTATGTTAAAAAAACCTGTTGGATACCCATCTGAAAAAATTATTAAGGTGATACATATATATACACACATATCTATGTCTCTATATTTGCAGATAGGTAGAAAGACAGACAATGTGCCTCAGACAATGCAGTCTGGCGGGTCACTTAAATACAATTTGAGATGCCTGTGAGTCAGAGGTAGAGCCAAAAGTAATTCCATGGAAAAGAGTGCAGAAAAATCTACATATCTGCTGGGATCACTTAAATGCAATAAATTTTCCTGCAGATTATATTGCAAGAGCATTTGTAAATTTATTTGATTGTACTTAACCTTTTGACTAACTCTGACTTGATAATTTTATACAAAACCTTAAAAAAAACAGTGAAGGTTGGAAAGAGATCCTGCAGAAATAGATACCAGCTCTCATGAGCATAAATACAGCTTGGTAAAAAAAAAGAACTGTTTTTCAGAATAAGTTGTGCTCAGGGAAAAAAAAATAACATTGTTAAGATATGGAAGAGGAATGATGGGCTGAAAAACAATAGTATGTGAAGAACAGTGGTACATCGGCTTGAGAAATAAATGATGTCAAGGTAAATCTTTGGTTTGAATTTCTCACATTAATTTTCTCTTCATTTTTCTCTTAATTTCATCTTTGTGATTGGAGTCTACTTTAGGTTTTCTCAGATTTGCTACAGAAAGCTCTTATATATTCCACAAAATGATCTGGTGTTACCCAAACTGAACATTTGTAAACGTTCACAAAAAGAGCTTCCATGGGAAGTATAGTGCTTAATACTTTGATAGCTTTGTGCTTTTGATAGCAAGCTTTTCTAATTGTGCATCAGGTGATTTATCACTGGACCAAGGTTTCAAGGGAATGCAAGCAGAATGAACTATGGAGAGCAAAACATGGGAAGAATGTTTAAACAGTATGAATGAAAGGAAAACTAGGTAATTTAAAAACATTTATTTCAGTATTGTTAGAGTTGCTCTATTAAAACCAGATTTGCTACTTAAGGGAAATCAGTTAAGGTCCTAATAAGTTTGCTAATAGAATCCATTTAATCTCTCAGATTGCCTATGAAAGAAACGCAACAGCAATTTAATCACCTCATAACTACTTTGTTTTCTCTCATACAAGGAAAAAGTACAGTGCATCTGACATACAAAGGAAAGGGATGTTTTGACCTTTGGGTATTTGTATGCTCTTACTTAAAATGGATGGGTTTCTTAGTCTTGAAAAACTATTTAGAGCCACAGCTCTGAATTTCCTATTCAACTGAGCACTGAAGCAAATGTTTTAGAACAACAATGGCTTGTTGAATTTATGACTTGAGGACTGCTGCTGAATAGGACTGTCTTTTATCTAGATCAGTGTTGGGGATAGTTTGGGTAGGTTTTTTTTTCCGTCATAAATACCAGGAGCGCAGTTAGGGCTCCAAGGGAAAAAAGCTCTTTTATGTCTTCATCATGGAATGTAGCAAGTGATTCTCTGAGGAAGACATATGCATGGGTCTAGTGAGGATGCAACTGGGTGAAGCTGTTGAAAAGTGTTTCATGCACCCAGAAATAAAAGAATGGGAAGGACACTAAGTGGGGTGAGGACCCCGTGAAATAGCAAGTGGAAAAACTACTGGCACATGATGGCTATTGGTATTCATTCTGTTAGCTTCCCATTGGCTGCACTCATGACATGGTGCAGGTGGATATTTTTTATCTATGCTACATGTTCTGACACTAGATTGATGGCATGCCTCCAACCCAATCCCACCCTTGTTTACTTTTTTTTCTGCTTTATCTCTGAAGCTGGTGTGAATGCCATTGAATACTCCACCCTACTGATTTTGATGGGTTTGTTTGGCACCATACCCTGCTCTGAGCTGAGACACCAGAATGCTAGAATTCTTCTCATTTCCTGGTCTGAATTTTTAAAATATTTGGAAAGGATTACACTGGATAAACAGTCTCTGTTACTTAAAACATGGTAAAGATTGTCTTGAAATGTATGAGGTTTAATTTTTTTCCATTTTTATCTTTTTCTAGTGTTTTTCTGTATTACTGCTTAGAAACACAGTTCAATGACTGCAGTTGAAGGAAGATCTGTTGTCTCACCTTTTTCAGGTAACAATTGACCGTGAAACATTAGAATGGCAATATTACAGAGATAAGAATGAGCAACTTTCATGTTTTTATTAGGTAATTTGAGAAAAGTTCAAAACCATTGTATTTTATGTTCATTCTTTTTACAGATTAGTTGAACAAAATATTCCGTTGTGTTCATTTTTCTTCTCAAACTCTGATAATAAAGCACTTAGTCTGATAATAGAACACTTTTGAAAAAATAAATAGACTATGTGGCATAGGAAGATTTGTGAAGGCCTGAAGAGTCTTCTGTTTCAGCTGAAACCTAGTTATTCTTGAAAGTTTTATAATGACATTTGTGCCAGAGTAAAGCCAACATGCCAGGATCAATGTTCCCAAAGTGCAGAAACAAGTATAAAGCAAAAGTAAACACATTGAATTAGTTTGCTTGCAGTAAAATGACAAAATTTAATTTAATTGTGACTTTACTGGGCAAAATGATTACAGAACACACAACCAGTTTAAAAAAAACTAAACCCATCAATGTCAAGTGTTCACTGCAAATTCTCTGGTGAACAGTCAAGCAGCACAGCATAAGAGAAAAGTTTGTCTTAAACACTTGAAGACCTCTGAGGATGGAGACTCCACACCCTCCCTGTGCAGCCTGTGCCAGAGCTCCATCACCCTCTGTTCTGGTTTAGCAAGGAGCAGCTTTTGGCTTACTTAACAGGGGGAGCGGGTTGCAGTGAAGACCTGGTAAAGAGTTTGCGGACCCTCCCCCGGCTCCTGGGTTCACACCCACCTCCGGCCCGGCTGGGCCAATCTGGCGCCTCTGCCATCACTATTTAGGGGACGGGAATTTGAAATGTGAGTCAGGAGGTGTAAGAGTGGTACAAGATGGAGGCGACCACGCGGACCCTTCAGCCAGAGAAGGAGGAAGGAAGGAGAAGCAGTAGACCGGAGACCCTTCTGCAAGCCGTGGCGAGAATGCAAGCTGTGCCCCTGCAACCTATGGAGATCCATGGCAGGACCGAGAGTTACCAGCAGCTCCATGTGAGTGAGCCCGGACGGGCGAGGGACTGTGTGGGGAGACGGCCATGGCCCAGGCCGTGTTGGAGAGCCTGTGTGCCGCAGAGCAGCCCCACACGAGAGGCAGAGAGGAGCTGCAGCCTTTGGAATAAGTGCGCGTCGGAGCAGTCATGCAGGGCTGCCATGCGTGTGAGTTACCCCATGGACTTGCAGGGAGGACTGGTGTGGAGTTCACCCGTCCTGAGGAGGGACAAACGGCAGAAGCTATCGGGAACAGACTAACTGAAACCCCCACTGCCTGCCCCCCCCGAACCGTTCAGGGGGGGCAAGGTAAAAACACGGGGATCAGGGCTCTGAGCCCGGGAAGAGGGGAGGTGTGGCAAGAAGGTGTTCTTAAAAAGGCCGGTTGGACTCTTCATTGTTGTATTACTCTGTGTTGTTTCATTTTGGTTATGTTCTGGGTTTTGGGGGTATGTTTTAGTTGATGTTGCATTAAATTATTTTCTGTTTTCTTCCCCAAACCGAGTGGCCTGGTCCGTTTTGTCCTGAACCTTAAGCGGCAATTAAGCTCTCCCTGCCCTCGAGCAATCCTCAGCCTCTTCGGTACTCGAGGCTAATCGTGGCTTTTGTTCCCTGATGGGCCTAAACCATGACACCCTCACAGTCAAAGAGTTTTTTCTTATGACATCACTGATAATTGTATTGGGGGGAAAAAAAAAAAAAGGAAAAAAAAAGAAAACCAGAGAAATTTGATTTCCAAGATATATTTACACAAGATGAATAATTTTTACTGCAGGGCAAACTACTGTGGGACTCCATCTCAGCTTCCTTTTCCTCATGCCAATGCCAACCAAACAAACTCTTGGCTATGCACAGATTTCATCATCCTAGCTACCTGCAGCAGTTGGTTGTGACTGTAAGGCACTGAGGCTGCTGGCTGCAGTCATTTGTTTATTGTGTGGCCACTGGGAGCTGCCACTGGGAGCTTTGCCTGCTCAGGCTCCCATCTCACTTAGAGCACCCCAATGATAAAACAGCTGCCAAATAACCTCCTGTGTACTTTGGACAGAATTATCAGTCTAAAAGTCCTTTTCAGTGGCTTGACTCTGTTTGTCTTGTCACTACAGCAACAAGGAGTTTTATTTTTACAGTTCTATTGCCTAGCACGTCTTTTCTCGACGATGACTTTGAGTTTGTACGGTTTTGGTTGCAGACTGGTATAGCGGAACAAGGTGACCTGTGTCATTAAAAATAATTTATTATTTTCCTGACTTTTTTTTTTTTTTTTTTAACAAAAAGGCTCCGTATGGGAGAGAAAAAGAAAAAAGAATGGAGAAATGTGCTTGGATTTGTAGGACTGATGTCTTTATTTCACACACAACATCTTTAGTAACATTTCTTGCCAGGAATTACAAAATCGTCATGTTTTAAATATTTTGAAGCAGAGCAAATAGCTACTCTTCAAATGATCCCTTTTCTGAAATACCAGATAGAAAATCAGGTCTGCAGAGAAAGAAATTTTACTGTTAATAAGTGAAGAAGTTAGTCACTACCTAGTGTGCTGTGTGCCAAGTGGGGGAGTTATGGTGATACTACTCTCTCTGATCTATAAAGTCTCTACTACCGAAGATCAATGGAAAGTGAAAACCCTATATGAAAGTCTGGATGGCAAAAAACCAAAAAAATCCACCAGCCACTGTACTGAGCACATTTGTTTACACATAAAAATAGAAACAAGCTACTGAAATATATTGAAAGAAGAATGGGCTTTTAAGTGCTAGGCTGCAAATTGTAGAACCAAAGCAAAAGGAAAATTGCGCAGGTGAACTAAATGAACGAGTGAAGTAAATGAACCAAACTAACAACTTCAAAGCTTTTTGCAGGATGCACTTAAAAACTTTGTATATGAAATAAACAGTTAAAATCAACACAAATTTCATGCTGCAAGAATGAAAGCTCTGTGGAGGCCTCTCATTTCTTCTGGCCTTCCCCAACAATGGTCTGCTGTGTGAGTGAAGAGCTACTAGAGAAATGAGCATGTGCTACAGCTGGAAGTGAGGGGGCTGCACAAAGAGCAAGGCTGTTTCATTACTGGTATTTTACTTGTGTTATTATATGAAGTACAATGCTGCTTTGCACAGGGAGTTGTGTTGAGAAGGATAGAAATTACTGGTGCATATGTTCTCTTCTCATATGTGCATGCTGATTTCTCTAATAAACAGCCCTTATTTTCTTTTGTGATATATGCATGCAAATTGTACGGTGACGGAGATGAGGTGGGCAGGATATTTAACATAATTTTTTAGTGTATCAATACAGAAAAACTGAAACATAGCTGCAATTTTGTATGATAACTATACAAATAAGCAAATTGTAGTCAGTAGCCTCTGGTTGTGGAAGGATTGGTATATTAGAAGCAATTTCACTCCTGTAAAATACAGAGTGCATGCATTAACTAATTTTGCTATTTAATTCCTGCAACAGAGCCAAGCCACTAAAATATACCTCTAGCCTTGAAAATTAAAGAGAAGCAATTGAAGTGACCAATATCTGCTGCTGAGGCAGCGCTGCTGTGGGAAGACCTGACTTCGGTGTTTTAAGTTAATATACTCATAATTCAAGTTTTATTTATAGGATCACTATAATGTTATTGCCAAAGTATTGTGGTTAAATCTGGAGCTATTGTTAGCTTTGTATTTTACCCTTCATTGTAGCTACTACCTCACATATAGGCAACTAGATTAAGACTGAACATGGTGTTCCGTCTTGTGACTTTATGATTCTTTTTTACTTGTGTTTTTTTTTGTGTGTGTGTGAAACTTTTACACACAATACCTTCATGGTCATTTTGGCCTAATGAACTATTTAAAAAACAAAGCTGGGGTTTTGAGGTAAATAATAATAGGTGTACCAAGTGGGCTGTGGAGTACAGCTGTCCTTTTCCAGTGAACCTCTTGACACAGGTAGAGGAGCAGCACAGCCTTTGTTGAACTTACCTTTGGATTCAGAACATTAACACACTGTTAAACACTGCAACACAATGTCCTCACGGGAGTATCTTCCCAGCCTGCAGAGGAATAGAGGACAAAAAGGAGCTCCACAGTTTGGAGTGGGTTAATGACATACCTGCTAGATAGTTGGGTCCTCAGCAAGGTAGAAACATAGGAATGCTGCGTTGAAACAGACTGAACCCATAGTAGCTGCCTGCCTTTCAGGTTAAAGATATTTCTCCAGGAAAAGTTTGCCAGAGCTTAGTTTCCACTGATAAATATGGGCAATCTTTATGAAAATGGGTGAAAATCTTTTTATGTGAGACTAATTCCCATGGCAAATGAAGGCAGAATTATTAGCATGTGGTTAATAGCTCTTTTTGTAAATGCTAATGTTGATTTCTTGGGGGAAGCAGAATGGCAGAAGGGCATATTTTCCCTTGTTTTTCCTTTAAATTTCCCCTGAGTAAAACCTAGTATTTAATAAGAATGCAGTGTAGATTCTAGATTGATTAGACTGTGCAGTAAAGTAAGAGCTTTTCATTTTTTTTAATGTTATTTCTTTGTAACCTTTATCTCTCTTTGTGAGGGCATCAGGGACCTCTTTTAAAAATAATAGAAATGAAGTGTGAAAATAATGATTCTTCACAGCCATGTGGCATAACCTTTGAATGAAGAGACGTTTGAGAGGAGTTGTGACTAGTATTAAGTATAGGCTGTGGAAAGTAGGAAATTTCAACAGGCCCAAAGGCATGGTTAAACCTCCCCTGAATAGTGAAAACATATAAATTTGTACCTATTTTCTGTCAGTGGCAGCTGGACTCAGTATGAGTCTCAGTATGAATGGATGGATCATCCTGTTAACTGCTTTGAGAGGACTCTGTGTATCCTGTTTTCTGTACAATGAACTTCAGAATCAGGGCTTATGAAGTACATCCAGCATTTTGGCATAATGAAATGGGAACTGTAAGATTAAATTCTTAGTGTTACTAATTTCCATCTTAATGTTTTGGGCTGACAGCCAATGTAGTAACAGCATTTATACGTTGTGTAGCCTACTCTGTGAAGTACTAAGTTGCACCTTCTCTCACTTTTTTAATATCTCACAGTCTCCAAGCAAGATATAAACCGTTCCATAACATCTCTTAAATACTGGCCTTTGACAAAGAAGAGAAATATACAGCACCTCTCTTCAATGACTAAAAACCACTGAGTCAAAGTGAATAATTCACTCACCACTGAGCACAAGGTAAGATAAACCCCTAAACATCACCCATACCCAAAGCAGCTTGATAAGAACCTCCCTCCTTCTGTGACTTGAGCAGGACTGTTACCAGGAAGACAGCAGCAACAGACTGTGATGAAATATAGTCTGACAGTCTTCCCTTCCCAGTCTTCCTTCCACATCTAAGTCATGACATGAGGCAGTGAGCACAGCTATTTATTTTTCCATCAGTTGCTGTTGGATAAATAAACACCTTCTTTTCCAGACAGTGCCTAGCCTGTCTGTTTGACCAGCCAGGAGGCTGCAGAGATTGCTAATGGTAGTTGTCTCCCTGTTGGTGGTGTGGCAACCTATTAGATGAGCAAAGTTCTCAGCAAGGATGGGAAAACTATTTTAAGCTATTGTCTGTGCTGTTGCCATGCTGCTGTGTGATGGATTGACCTGCATGTGACAGCACTCATTACTGAACAGCAGCAGCATGGGACTAGGAGGACTGAAGAATCCTAAATTCAGCCCAGGATGAACAGATGAATACTGTGCAACAGTTAGGGTCATAGGGGTTTGTCTGGCTTCAGATACAGTCCTGTGGCTGAATTGGCTGACCAAAGGAGGTCAGTATCTGATGTGCTCAGGCACACCTGCTTTGCTGACAGTGACTTTGTAAGCAGCTACTTAGGTTTGTGTTTGACCTGAAATGCTAAGGTATGTGGCTTTCCATAGCAGTGTGAAGAAGCTCTGCAAGTTCACAAGGCTCAAGTATAAGGCCTCAATTGCAAGACACACAGGGTGAAAGGTGTCTGAATTCAAATGCTGCCTCGATCACAACATGCTGCTCACGTCTCTTTGGTAGCTGCTGGTACTGGTTTGCTTGTCTCACTGAACAAGCAATGCTGTTGACTTCTGTCATGGTTTGACATGACAGCCTCTTTTGGTAAGGGGGAAGGGGCTTCTGACAAAACTGAATGTCTGTGTTTGACCTCATCTCATTCTTCCATCATCTGGTGCTAAATTAGGTTTAATTCATGACATCAAGTGTACAGGTTAAAAGTGTGAGTTGCCTTCAAGCGATTACCTTCAAATTACCTCTGAGCACATAACTGAGCTTACAGTTGCCCTGAAATGGCTGTGAGTTGGGAAGTGGGGTTCTGGCTTTATAGATTAGCCTTTTGCAAGGAATTGAGATTTTCGTCACAGTCACTTAACTTCTATGCTGTAAACTGTGCTTGTATGCAGCACCATAGATCCTTGGACAGCAAAGCTAGAATGGCATTAGTGCTCAGATAATTCCTTACAGTGCTAATGGAGACCAAATGAGCTATAACATGCTTTTCAGAAATGGATTGTGCTTTTTTCCCCCACCATTCTCACCCTGTAACAGCTGTATCCCGGTATTCATGACTCCAGATGAATCCTGTGATGACATCCCCTCCAAGTGTAGGAAAAATAACACAAGAGTGCTTTTACCTTACATGACCCAGCTTCCCTAAATTTTATCTGTATAACTTCTCTAGTAAATAGCTACCTGGTATTGTTTTTGAGCTCAAATCTCAGAAAGCTTATTTACTTAATAATAGGTGATCTGTGCAGCAACATGTGGGCAGGTCATTAAAAGGGGTTTCCATTATGTGATTAGATCTA
This sequence comes from Colius striatus, assembly GCF_028858725.1. NCBI lineage: Eukaryota > Metazoa > Chordata > Aves > Coliiformes > Coliidae > Colius > Colius striatus. The sequence continues at coordinate 57,239,292 of NC_084790.1, read as the reverse complement.
GTTCTCTGTTTGCCTTTCCGCACAGTAAATTAAGGCTTGGCTCACAGCTCTTCATCTCAGCTCTCCTGGGAGCTTCAGTTCAAAATGCGGTAAAACTTAAACTGACCCGAGATGACCTATTCCCAGCAAATTCTGCCTGTCAGCCTTCAAATGAGTGCCCTTTCTCAAGTAGCCTTGAAACTTAGTTGTCTGCCTGAGGAGCACATGAGGTCTGTTTGCCCTCTGCAGGTTATTTTTCACAAATTAAATTAAATTTTTATTTTATTTTGCACAAATTAAAGGATCTTTAGAGATCTGGTCCAACCCCCCTGCAGAAGCAGGTCCATCTAGATCAGGTCGCATAGGAACATGTCCAGGCAGGTCTTGAAGACCTCCAAGGAAGGAGACTCCACAACCCCTCTGGACAGCCTGTTCCACTGCTCCCTTACTCTCACAGTGAAATAGTTTTTCTTATATTTAAGTGGAACTTCTTGTGTTCCAGCTTCATCCCATTACCCCTTGTCCTGTTGCTAGCTACAATAGAAAAAAGGGATGTCCCAACCTCCTGACACCCACACTTTAGGTATTTATATAAATGTTAGTAAGATCCCCCCCTTAGTCTCCTCTTCTCCAGACTAAACAGTCCCAGTTCCCACAGCCTTTCCTCGTACGAAAGATGTTCCAGTCCCCTGATCATCTTGGTGGCCTTGCACTGGGCTCTCTCCAGAAGTTCTCTGTCCCTCTTGAGCCTAGGAGCCCAGAACTGGACACAGTACTGCAGATGAGGCTTCACCAGGCCTCTCAAGATTATAGATAAAAAAATTGAATGAGATACAAATATCAACATGAATTTGCTGCAGCTTTTAGGATAAATGCACGTCGGAGCAGCTCTTGCAGGGCTGCCATGTGTGTGAGGTACCCCACGAACATGCAGGGAGGACTGGTGTGGAGCCCACATGCCCTGAGGAGAGACAAACAGCAGAAGCTATCAGGAATAGACTGACTGAAACCCCCCATTCCCTGCCCCCTTGGGCCACTCAGGGAGGGAGGAGGTAAAAACACTGGGATCAGGGCTCTGAGCCTGGAAAGAGAGGAGCGGGGAGAAGATGGTCTTAAAAGGTTGATTGGACTCTTCATTGTTGTACCACTCTATGTTGTTTTGTTTTGATTATGTTTTGGGGTTTTATGGTTATGTTTTAGTTGGTGTTGCATTAAATTATTTTCTGTTTTCTTCCCCAGGCTGAGTAGCCTGGTCTGTTTTGTGAGTTATGTAGCATGTAAATACGTAAAAACACACCAAGGACTTATGTTTAAACAGTAGATGTGTGAATCCTGAAAAGTTGTTCTACAACAGTCTGTGAACAAGTTAATAAAATTTTACTCATAACATATTGCAACTTATCACTATGTCTCAGTTCCTCAAAGCAGTAGCTTCTGGAAGGTTGAACAGGAGTGGCAATGGAGACTAACTCATAGAGTAGTCATAGACCACCACAGGTTCTGGGTTTTCTGTTCATGCATAGACTCTAAGGTTTGGTCACAATCCCTTTGCCAATTGACGCAGCCAACTGTGAAGGGATCTTCTGTTGGTCATTCAAAGAGTCTGTGACATTCTTCACTTCCTCCAGGACAGAAGTGCTTGGCCTGCTTCTAGGACAAGGCATAGCTGAGACAATGACAGAGAGTACAAAACAAAATTCCAAAGGGCAGGTATACGAGAATTTTGTTCTAAAGAGTCCACTCTGGAAGCTCAGAGGCTTTGAATTAGAGAAGGGAAGTGCTGTGCATGTATCCTGAAGCTATTTCATTTGAATACCTGTGTATGTCAAAACAGAAAAAAATTACAATTCACTGGGACATCAATATTTAGCTTGAACTGACTTGAAATAACTTATTGAAGTTTTTAATGCACTTTTTCCATGTCTAGAATGCTAAGATATCATGAGACTCACTAAACTACAAAGCCAGATGTTTCTTCTGGATTTCTGGTGGGTGGGATAATTAGACTTGGATATCAAACAAAGAGACAGATATTGAAATACAAACTTTGAACATATTGCCTGGTAACAATGGGTGTCTCCACTAGTGGTCTTATATCTTTTTTGTTCTTCACACAGCAGGATTAATTTTCTTTCAAGTTAATCAAGCTGACATTATAATTTAGGTAGAGTTAAAGTGATATGCATATTCCTTCAGCTAGTATGTGATGAGACATGACTACCATGTACTGGAGATGATCCAACAAGGTGTTAAATATGCAAGTAATTCTACTTGTTTCAGCAAGATAAGTTATGTATCTAAAGTGAGAAGCTGATGTGAATATATGACTGGCCTATGGTTATTTTTATCACACACTTGAGACTGCAGGAAATCCAGAATGTATTTTCAGTTTGCCAATTTTAGTTTTCCGGGGTTTATGATGAAATGGAACAATTTAATATAGCTGAGATAGGATAATGGCTATGAGCAAAAAGAGACCTAAGTTTCCTAGAGATTTATATTTTTCTTTTATATCTCCATTTTCTCCATTCATTCGCAAGTGTGAAGATCTTAAGGTTCACTTCATCTGATGAGATTGAAAAAGCTTGCACTGAACTACAAACAGTACCTAACATAACAAATTGAAAGAGTACGGTTTGTTCGAATTTCTTCTGAATCCATTAATCATCCTACTTAATGAAACAGAGATTCTAATTGTTCCTCTCCTTAGGCACAGCAGATAAATAAGACAGTACTAGTCAATATATAGGTCAATGAAGCAAGCAATATTTTTCAAGATTTTTTGCTGCATACATCTAGCAATTGAAAAAGGGATCAAAAAAGAATATTGTCTGGACCACTCCAAGGTGATGAAGGAATGAGGAAATGAGGAAAAAATATTTTTAAATTCCATTTTTTTGGTGTTCTGTTGCACAAGAGTTCCTTTAATGTAATAGCACTCAGACTAATGCTGAATTTAGGCTCACAAAGGCCTCATTGAACATTATCATGACAATGTTCTGATATTGGAAACTTTCAGGAAAGACGTCAAAGCATTCTTTTAAGTTTCTATCTCCTTTGAAAACAGATGAACACCAGCCACCCCATGGTAAACTAATGAGAAAAAAAAGAAAATTTCTAATAGCTTATGGCTATTATAGTGAGTCTTTATCTGAGGGTGGTTAAAGAGTAATTGATATTTAAATATTCACCATCTTTTACAAAATTATTTCATTAATTTAGTATTTTTTAACCTCAATGCAGCCATGATATTCCTATCATGTACTTAGTTTGGTATTTCTTATGTTGAGATAAAGACATTCTTAGAAAAGTAGCTTGATGCTCTCTGACACTTCTCTAAAGTAAAAATATTACAAAACCATAAAGTCACAAGTGACTTGTAAGATATTTCAGTACCAGGCTTATTGTCTTCTGGCAGGATGGGCATCAGGAGACTAAAGGAAGATCCAGCATAATATGGTGACATGTTTGCTGAGAGGGCTGATGCAAAGGAAGACGGCATAGCCATGAAGTAGATAGGCAGCTTTTATGAAGGCATTTTTTGTTCAAGATACTTATATTTATTAATTTTACTAATGCTAGTTGGACTAATATATGAACTGATAGATTTAGTAATATAGTGAGGAAAATCTTGGTTTTAAACCACAAGAGAGACAGAACTGCATTAAAGTGTTTTCCAAAAGACCTCAGTGCAACTAAGGCCAGTAGCCTTAGCTAAGGCTATTGTTGGAGAAATAATGCGTTCATGTTTTACACTTAAAACCCTTATGCATTCTCTTCTTGAAAGGGTAGGAGAAGAAGAGAAGGTACAGTAAGCCCTCGCTTTTTTTTTTTTTTTCCCTGAGATGAAATAAAATTTCTGCATTAAAAAGGTCATTACATCTGGAGTTGAGTATATATAGCACAGAAAAAATATAATACATGCTTTTACATGGAGTCACTGTGATGAATTGAAGTATTAGGAGAGGAACACATTTTGCCATTGGGAGTCAAACTTAGGATATTAGGCTTTATTCCAAACTGGATGCAAACCCAAGGTATTGGCAGGTATAACCATTTACGAAGTCACATCTTCCACATGTTTTATTTACATTCTTGACAACATTTACATAGGATTTTACTGGTCAGATAACACCTACTGAAGGATCTGTGAAGACAGAGAGAAGTCAGAGGCAAAACAAATCATCTTCAAGAAGGCTTTGTCCATAAGCCACCTTGGGGTAGTCCAGTCCTGCTTAGGTGTGTGGGGACAAAGGCAGAACCACAGGTATATATATCAACACTTTGGACAACAATAACGTTTTGATTTTAAGCAGGTGTCTTACTGCAGTTTACTTCTCTATACAAGCAGCATGATAGGTATTTCTTACAAGGAAATAAAAACTGTTGCAAAACCTAAGAGCCTGAAAATCCATTTCTTGTTAGTGACCTTACTGATAGGGAATCGTTACTTAGGCTGATTCTGTCTCTAGGTGATAAGTTGAATTCTACATGCAAATAAATGTGATCCATTTCTTTAGTCTTGTCTATACATTACACTACATTCAATTCATAATTAGATTTACAAATGAAAAATTACACTTGTTCTTTCCCTCACCAAGGTCCACTGGCCTGAACCATGTTTGTCCAGCTCCTACTTGTTACCCAAATTCAACTTTGCAAATTCCAGTTCTTAGGAGAACAAAGCTATAGCAAATTGTCATTATATATGGTCTAACAAGGCTCAGGATTATTTTTTTGGAAATAGTATCTATATACTCCAGTAGGTATTTGGGAACATTTTTTCAGGATACTAGGAATGCAGTAAAAGAAAAAATCTCTCAAAGTTGCTATGACAGCTTCTGATGTTTACAACAGAAAAAGCAACGCTGTCTTCCTACATTTACCATTGTACATACTGAGTCTACTTTTTAAAGCAACTTATACAAAATAAATTTTAGACTCCTTCTTCATGCTAGGAAGCTTGGTACCTAGGTACTTATATTCCTAAGTGTGATATCCTTTGCCTACCATCACTGGTGTGTTAAGGCCTTGTGTAGCACCAAAAGCAAGAGGCTCAGTTCCACTTTTACTGAGTGAGAGACTGTACTAAAATACACACAATGAAAATTTACCTTTCGTAGACACAAGAAAGTGCATTTAGAGGCTTTTCATCTGATTGCTTGTATTGATCTGTGACCAGCTGTCATGGTATAGCAATGAGCCGCTTTTGCTGGGTAACAGTGTGAGGGGGTTGCAGGGAAGACCCGGTAAAAAGTTCTCCGACTTTCCCCCAGCTCCTAGGTTCAGACCCACCTCCGGCCTGGCTGGGTGAATCTGGCGCCTCTGTCATCACTATTTTAAGGATGGGAATTTGAAGTGCTTGAGAGGAGGTGGAGGAGTGGTACAAGATGGAGATGACCACGTGGATCCCACAGTCAAGAAGAGGAAGGAAGGAGGAGCACCAGACCAGAGACCCCTCTGCAAGCCTTGACAAGAACACGGGCTGTACTCCTGCAGCCCATGGAGGACAATGGAGGAGCTGAGAGCCACCAGTAGCTCTGTCTGAGTGAGCCCGGACAGGTAGGAGACTGTGTGAGGAGGCAGCCATGGCACAGGCCGTGCTGGAGAGCCTGTGGGCTGCAGAGGAAACCCACATGAGAGGTGGAGAGGAGCTGCAGCCTTTGGGATGAACGGACATTGGAATTGCCCTTGCAGAGCTGCCCTATATGAGGTACCCCACGGAGGTGCTGGGAGGACTAGTGCAGAACCTGCCTGCCCTGAGAAGAGACAAACAGCAGAAACCATTGAGAATAGACAGACTGAAACCCCCATTCCCTGCTCCCCTGAGCAGGGAGTGGGAGGAGAGATAAAGATCAGGCCTCTGAGACTGGGAAGAGTGGAGGGGTGGGGAGAAGATGGTCTTAAAGGGCTGGTTGTGCTTTTCATCATTGTACCACTCTGTGTTGTTTTGCTTTGGTTATTTTTTAGGGGTTTTATGGTTATGTTTTAGTTGGTGGTGGATTAAATTGTTTTCTATTTTCTTCCCCAAGCCAAGTAGCCTGGTCTGTTTTGTCCTGGACCATAAGCAGCAATTAAGCCCTCCCTTCTCAAGTCTTTGGTACTTGAGTCTAACAGTGGTCTTTTGTCCCTGATGGGCCTAAACCAGGACAGGAAATGACTTTTGGATTCTAGATAAGGATCAGTGGGATAAATTTAAAAATATTTGTAATATTGAATACTTTGTTTCTCCCTAGAAAACATTGTGTTTGATATTTATTGTCCATTATTCTCTCCATCTTCTCTGGCCCAACTTTTGCTTTTTTAAGGGTGGGGGAATGCTAAGGAAAGGACTGTTTTCTCCTTAAGCAACACTACAGAAAGTAATTCATGCTGATGTAATCAGTACATGATTATACTAAACTCAAAAAAGTGTGAGTTTTACTCACTTTGGAACAGTTTATTCCAGGAGTCCTTCAGACTCATCTTTCAAAATAAGCTTTCATCTCTATAGCTACAGTGAACTTGATCATATGATCAGTTTCTGCCTAGAGAAGCATGATTTCATCTTTTCTGTACCCTTTCCAGCCATTCTTCTCTTTTTCCTGACCATGTTGTCCCGGTTTAGTCACATTGAGGGACAAAAGACCATAATTAGACTTAAGTAGCATAGACTTTGGAACTCCTGGAGGACAGGGAGGGCTTAATTGGCACTTAAGGCCCCAAACAAAACTGACAAAGCTACTTAACTTGGGGGAAAAAAACCAGAAAATAGTTTAATCCACCACCAACTAAAACATTTTGTGGAGGACTGAACATACATGTCTTTACTCTGTTCATAGCCCTTGGAAGACATGTTTAACCAGCTTTTCACAGATTAGCGCTCGTTCCTCTGCACCACATAATCAAAATTTGATGTAGGGAGGAAGAAGATATTTCCTCTGTCATCTACTGCTCTATTATGTTAAGAGGTATCTAGTCTAATGATTAGAGAGCAAATAACAGATTCATTTAGTCTGAAATCTGATGAGAAGATGTTCAGAGAAAGCTCCTGACCCCTGACAAATTGCTGTTTGTGCTTCAAAGGGAAGGCTCTGAATATATGTTTACATTTTATGTAAATGTTTCTATATTAAAACAACAGATGGATGGATATATAGACAGACTGAAAGACAAACATGGCATCTGTCTGATGCCACAGATACCATAGATATCTAAATATCTATGTGTCTTGCCTTTATGCAGATATGTATCTATTTATTTATGTAGGTATATATCTATCTAGATATAGAGAGACAAATAAACAGATAAATATTGTCATGGTTTAGGCCCATTAGGGAACAAAAGACCAGAATTAGCCTCTGAAAGCTGTAGGCTTTCGCTCTAAGCCCAGACGGCAAACACCCCAAGGAAGACGAGAGACCGGCTTGTTGCAAAAGCAAGAGGTGGCTTTATTACGGAGCTCCGGGCCGTCTTGTATCTCACGCAGGAGATAGAGGAGGCGACCCCGAGGCTTTGCAGGTAGGGGTTTATATATGCTGGGGATGAAGAACGGAAAATTCCAACACACGTATACAACTTACCCTTAACCCAGGTGCCCTGCTGGCAAGGTGAGGACAATGTATCCAATTTTCTGAGAAAATGTTTCTCAGACCCTGCGGTTTCTGATGCAATCATCAGGGTTGGTTTCATCATCCTTTCTCGTGGCCTAGTCAGCCTTGCTGTGACTTAGCCTCACTGACTCCATTTTATTTCATTTTATTCTTTCAGCCTCAAGTACCAAAGGGCAGGGAGAGCTTAATTGCCACCTAAGCTCCAGGACAAAACAGACCAGGCTATTCAGCTTGGGGGAAGAAAACAGAAAATAATTTAATGCAACACCAACCAAAGCATATCCATAAAACCCCAAAACATAACCAAAATAAAACAACACAGAGTGATACAACAATGAAGAGTCTGACCAGCCCTTTTAGATCACCTTCTCCCCACCCCATCCCCTCTTCCTTGGCTTGGAGTCTTGGTGTTTTTACCTCCTCCCTCCCTGAGTGGCCCAGGGGGGCAGGGAGTGGGGTTTTCAGTCAGTCTATTTCTGATAGCTTCTGCTGATTGTCTCTTCTCAGGGCACTCAGGCTCCGCACTAGTCCTCCCTGCACGTCCATGGGGTACCTCACACACGTGGCAGCACTGCAAGAGCTGCTCCCACGTGCATTCATCCCAAAAGCTGCAGCTCCTTTCTGCCTCTCTGTGGCCCACAGGCTCTCCAGCATGGCCTGCACCATGGTCGCCTCCTCATACAGTCTCTCACCTGTCCAGGTGCACTCACACAGAGCTGCTGGTGGCTCTCAGGCCTGCCATTGCCCTCCATGAGTTGCAGGGGTACAGCTGCATTCTCGCCATGGTTTGAAGAGGGGTCTTTGGTCTGGTGCTTCTCCTTCCTTCCTCCTTCTCTGACTGTGGGATCCACGTGGTCATCTCCATCTTGTATCACTCTTACATCTCCTGCCAAGCCCTTCAAATTCCTGTCCCTAAATAGTGATCACAGAGGCACCAGATTGGCCCAGCTGGAGGTGGGTGTGAACCTAGAAGCCAGGGGAAAGTCTGAGAACTCTTTACCGGGTCTTCCCTGCAACCCGCTCCCCTGTTAGCAAGCAAAACAAGCTCCTTGCTAAACCATGAGATATATAAAGATACAGACATAGGTAAAGAAATAAATTGACAGAAAGAAATAGAGAAATAATGACGTAAATATATAGAGCCAAACAAAAAATCAGGTCAGCTAGCTCATTCTTCCTGATAAACTCTCAGAGTAAACATTTTCACTAATGCAGATTTTTTACTCATTCATGCAAACTGTCAGGGAAGCACATAGAGTTTTAACTTTCTCTTTTTCTGCAATGAGCTTGTAATGATCCTGGGTGACCTGCTCCAGAAGTCTGGCGTATGCTTTACCCTTAGGCTGCTTTTTTAAATCATGAATTATATCCTGAGAACCAGGTACCATTAATGTTAGCATTCTAGCTGTAGATCAGTCTTAAAGTGAAACTTTCTAAGTGTAGCCATATGGCTTGACAAATATGGACAATGACTCATTTTTGATTGAATGAAAATTGTGTACTCTGCAATGAAGAAGTGCTTTACATAGTTTCAGATCAGAGCATCAATAAACACTGCAAAGCCTCCTGTCTTCTAAAAAGCTAACTTTTTTGAGCTATGCAGATTCTACCTGCTGGCTTTCAAGGTCACCTGAAGCACAGCCCTGAAAGGAAAGGAGAGTTGTAATTAAGATTTAGTTTAAATTTTACTGCAGGGGCATTCAGTCACTTTGAAGGCTTAAAAAAAGTCTTTACATTTTGAAGGTCAGGAGAACTATCAAGAACCATCCTCCAGTGTCCTTTATGTCTTTTATACAGTGCAATTTGAGAAACAAAATGAAGTGTCTTGCTCTCCATTTGCTCTCATGAGCCTTTCTGTGTGATAGCTTTTCTTTGGTGCATATTCTGTCTTCTTGTAATACAGTTTTGGCATATTAAGCTTCTGAAGGGAGGGAAGATAGTCAGCTGGTGGTTCTGGAGGAATGAGACTGATTATACCCTGATAACAATACAAATGAATCAGAGGTAATGAGTACCTGAGGGCTAATGCTAAGAAAGTATGTAGGCGAAACCTTCAAGCAAAGTTTATGTTTCATGATTTCCTCACCCACTCATGAAATAAGCTATATGTCTATCTTAGCCTGGTAAAGAAACTCTCCCACTTCATTAATGCAGAGTCTACTGTAGCTCTAAGTACTGTCCTAGGCCAGTTTTCTTTTTTTTTAGGGACAAAAATGGGCCAATGTCAATCTAGAGACTCATGGTGAACTTTCTCAATGAAATAACCAGGGGAGTGACCTAGGTCTCAAATGATGTACGTTAGCAAGCTCCAGGGAAGAAATTCAAACAGATTTACCATTAATTCTCTGAGCTTTGATAGCTTTGTTGCTGCAACTTGTCTTTCATCTCAGTCAGTGAGTTATGGTAAGAGCTATGAGGAAGGTGGTTGTTGAAGAGGCCAGTCAATGAATTTTTCACATAATTTGAAAATTTTTGCATTAGGAATTTTCAGAGCTTGATTCCTAAAAATAATTTCTGGGTTGTGACAGTGAAGATTAAACAGTTACTGGAATGTCTTTCGGTCTGACGGGAATGTCAGCACAGGTCTTAGTACCGCCCTAGTGCGCCTGTTCACTTTGGCAACTTCATACTTATTCAAAGCACAAAATACATGAAGGAACATCAACAGATTGTCCTGAAAGATAATACAAATTACTCAGATAATATTCTAGATAACAATTCATGAGTCATTGGAATTATCCCAGACATCAGTAAATAAACCTGTATTCATTGTAGGAAAGTGGATAATGGGAGGGAATGCTTCTTGGATAAATAATTTTATATTACTCTCTCAACCCCATTGTACTGATTTACCTTTTGAGGTCAAACTGGTAAAGTCTAAAGAAAATTAATATGAATGACAGCAGATGGTGGACCACTTGTGAGAGAAGATGGTCTACAAGTGAGTTAGTAGGATGAAAGACGAGACAGTCTAGCCAGATTACAAACTGGATTGGTTATCAGAAAACTCATTTTTATCTGAAAAGTCAGTTGTTAAATATGGGTTTTGGTATATCCTATGGGGTTGTTTTTCCCATTAACTTGGTCTGTACTACATTAGCTGCCAATATAAAAGGAAAAGTCAGCTAGAATGGTCATTTGTGTCACAAGAGTTCTTTCAAGAGGTAGTGGTCTCCTACCTGGTGGTCTCATAGTCAGGGTTTGTTTTCTAAAGCAGTTCCCAAGGCAAAAGAGTGTATGAAAGTATGTGTTCCTAAAGAAATCAGAATATTAGGAAACATTGATGTATTATGCCCTGGTCTTGTTATCGTTTTTGTTGTGTGTTCAAGGCTGATGTTGGCCTGGCATCTCGGTGCTCAGGAAACTTTGAAGATACCAGCATCATGTCTTCCACTATGATTATGGCTTTTCAATATTTCTAATGTGTGGCTTTTTAAGATAGCCTTGAAAAGATGTTTGTGACTTTTAGTAAATTTGAATAGTGTTTGTCAAGCATTTGTGTTTAAAGTAAGTGTGGATCTATGAGTAACCATTCTTATATTTTTCATCAAGATTTTTTCATGTGTTTTGGTGTTAGAAGACATTGACTTAAATTATTGAACCTTTCCAGGACACAGGCAGTTTTGGCAGTGAAGTTTAGCTGGAAGGACATATGTTCATAGTCAACGTTTTAAGAGCATAAGCCTGGATAAACAAACCATAGCTCTTTCTACTGGGTCAACCAAAAGGCTTCCTTTCTGCAGATGTTGTGACTAGCAGCTACTTACCATTTGTGTTTCTTCCTTTGTTTCTTGTATTCCAAAGTTCATATGTAAGACTTTAATTGTTGACATATTTTCTCTGCCATCAGCTGAAATCTCCTTAGGGTATTTTTTACTTCTTGTTTTCAATTTTCTGGAAAATATGTTTGCTAAGCTAAAACTGTTTTGGCTGCCAGTTATCACTAGTCATTTTAAATAAATACTTATAAAAATGAAGTCTTTTTTTTAAACATCAGCTATGCTGAAAGAGTTTATATTTTTGTGTTAATACAGCTCTTCTGTATTCTGACAGAAAAAGAGTATCTCCCACTCTGTTCTCTGTCTGTCAATACAATTTTACAGATCAGCTCTTGGGAATAGTATATTAAACCTTGCCTTTCATTGCATCTTTGTCATTTTATTTTATTTCTTCACATCAAACAATCGGTCTTGTTATGGAAATGAGATCATAACTGGGCAAAACTTATTTCACACTCATTCAAAGTTCAGAGGGGAAAAAAAATTAGCCTCTCTTTGTTTAGGTATTTTTAACTGCTATAAAACTGGAATCTGAATGGTATTTAAGCCATCGTGGATTACTCTTAGGACAGGTGTATCAGGAGGATAAAGTGTCAGACACAGACTTTCTGATGGCGCACAATTTCTGTGTCACAAAGCTGATCTGTAAAGGCACTGTAGACCTGTGTTTGTTGGTCTTCTAGGATGACAGGATGACAAGATATTCTCAGAGATACCAGATCTTGAGATCTTTTCCTTAGTTGGAGATCATACTGAGATTAGTACTTCCTATGACTGATTTATCTCAGGCTGGGATCCTGAATATCATCCTGAATATATCCAGGTAACTGTTTGTCACAGCTGAAGTTGGGTAAGATCAAGATTCCCCCTAGTGCAAGGTATCAATCTATGAAATCTAGCCTGCTACTGTTCAGGACTTATAAAACGGGGCTCCAGTTAACTGGATGCCACTGAGGAGAACTCAAAGGTATCTCCTGGGTTGTTGTAAATTATTAGAGCGCTTACTTAAACTAATAGTCACCAGAAGCTACAGAGGCCTCTGTGCCAGGGGCATTGATTGAGAATGAGGACCGCGTGCTAGGGAGGGTGATTGTGCACAGAAATGTAAGAGGCTATGTATGAAAACTAACCTTTTTTATGTACTTTGACAGAAAATTGTGTTTAACAGTCCTAAAAGATTGATCAGCGTCTTATATTATCCCGAGGCTTTATCCGACCCCAATTTAGCTTAAAGAAAGATGGGATTTCATGCTGAATGGATGCAAGTCGTGGTATTCGGGTCGACACAAGGGTTTGTTTGACTGTAGATTTGTAGATCAAAACCTCTATTATTTTCAGTAATAAATGATGGTCTAGCTAAGAAATCATTACGAATATCTGAAAGAAAACCTCTTCAGAGAACCAATGGTAGGATTTGAAAGGAACCTCTAGAGATCATAGTCCAGCCCTCCTGATAAAGCAGGTTCACCTCGATCAGGTCACACAGAAACGTGTCCAGGCAGGTTTGAAAACCTCCAGAGAAGGAGACCCCACTCCCTCCCTGGGCAGCCTGTGCCAGGGCTACCTCACCTTTTCAATAAATAAGTTTTTCCTTCTGCTCTAGTGGAACTGACTGTGTTCCAGCTTATGTCCATTACCCCTTGTTGCTGGACACAACAGAAAAAAGTGCCTCCTCATTTCATTCTCTCTTGAAAAGAAAACATCGTTAACTATATAGAATTGAAGGCTATTTGCAAAAAAAGGAACACAAAGTAAAATGTAACATTGACTAAAAATTACTCCATTATTGTTTTAATAAATGTCTGAATCAATAGTCTTTGAAATTGCAGCTAGCAGCTGTTAAATGGACAGATTCCTTACCTTAATATACCATAAACACACTTAATTCATCAGCCATAAAAATGTAGAATGAAACTTCTTTATTTGTTCTTCCAGGTAAGCATGAAGAAATAGTGCAACAATTTTGGACATTCATTGTGTCTTAGTTGGGACTGCTTGTCATAAACTGTCCAGTGACTATGGTCTTCACTGTCTGATACAAAATTCAGGAGTTTCTTTTTATTGTGGCTTGAAGGAACATTTTTGTTCATAAAGGGTGAAGGTGGATTGTAGCATTGACTTCAGGGAATCTGACCCTCCTGTTTTTTCTTTGCAAAGGTCATATGACTCTTGTGTTTACAACTGTTGACATCAGTCAACCTTTGACTTAGCTCAGAAAGGTCAGTCTTAACTGGACTGCATTAAGAGGCATCTCTGCGTCTGTGGTTCTTGCTTGCAGGCACAGGTGTGGTGTCAGTTTGTGTTGAAAAGGTTTTGATAGCTGCTGTCCTCCGCTCTGAAAAGAGTTGAACACTGTTCCCACACAGCAAAGAGCTGTAATTCAGACTTGGGACAGCAGGGCAGCTTACTTTCACTGGGTAGTCTTAATGAAGTTTGTCATTAAAAAAATATCAAAAACCCTTGCCACTAGCTAAGCGGGGGACTGTAAATATCAGAAAGATCTACTTAAAAGGAAAACTAGTAAGCGAGTTACGTGCTTATAACTTGTGACTTACAAGTGACTCCCATAGAAGTAATTAAGTAGAAATTTCCTAGGGAGTATGACATATGTCCAAGACAAGATGTCTTAGGAGTGGATCCATGCCACTGACAGGAATGCTAATCTGTCTCATCAAAGCTGATACCTGCTACAAGTTGTGATAGGAATTCCTACACTGAACAGCACATTTTCCAGCAGAAGTACATCAGAAAGATTAAGTGTTTTGATCAGTTTTATTTTATATGTTTTCTGCTTTAGCTGGAAACACTTGTTTGCACAAAAAGCATCCCAACATAGCACTGAGGGGGGCAAGAGAAAGTAGGTAACAGCATGTGTTTGGGCTGTAATATGTATTAGAGTTTCTCCTTAACAGCTTTAAAACATTATGCATCATATATCAAAACACACACATAAATAAAACCAAATAAGTATTTTGTAGCATATATGTATTTTTACATAGTAAAAAAAGGGAAAGGGACAAGTGAATCTGCTCCTTCCATTATTCTAGAGAAAATACATTTCCAAACATATAAAAAACTTCTTAGTAGAATCAATAAGATTCTTTAGAAGTCATCTACAGGTAGGACTTCAGTCTATGCTAAACAATGTTAGCAAAACACGGACTACAATTACTGTAGATCCAGGTAAACTGCTAGATCACACAGCCCATCCATCGCTTCTGCCAAATCTATAACATTTCCCTGCCTATATTTACAGGTTTTTTTTACTCTTACAATATTCTAACATCATATTCAGCAACTCTGTCCTTCACTTTTCAACCTGCTTCTTTAAGATTGGTGCAACAACAGAAATTAACATGAAATTTTAAAATATCTACTCAAGAATTAAATAGTCACATGAATCATCTTCATGGTTTCATAGACAAAGGACTCAAAAATTTTCAGCCGTAATCTGAAGTGATATAACTCTTCAATAAAGGATTGCTGCCCATCTGTTCTGGTAAACTGCATTACTATGGGACAGTTTTCCTACAAAGATAATTTATAAAGTACTGTACACCAAATAACAGGTGGAGAACATCACAGATTATTTCATGTGAACAGAACAAATTTGACTGGAATGGAAAGGAAAGCACTTTAACAATCATTACTTTTCATATCTTCCTAATCATATATATAAAGAGTAAATAATTCAAGAGAGAGAGATTAGGAAATAGTCACCCTTGGTTTTACTTTAGAAAGCAGATTGCCAAGAAGGTAAGAGAAAAAGGACTGAAGGTTAGATGATATCAATGTATGCTGTTCTATCTACCAGTCTCATCAGAAACCCTGACCTATGCTGAAGTCAGACCAAGTTAGGCTTCTGGATGAGCCTGTAGATAGTAAACAAATACTTCCTCCACTTCCATGAGCAAATGAATTTGAGTGTCAGCTACTGCTATATCACCCATAAAGCTGAAAGCAATAGAGATAAGGTATATGGAAGGAAGAACAAAGGGAATGTAATGAACAATACAGGAGTTCACACCTAGGGATATGGAACACCGAGGCATGAATCACTGAAAAGATTCTTTAAAAGACACTTATCACTCTAAGGGCCAGAGTTCAATTTTCAAACTAGCTAACATTTCAAACCTTTAACAATTTGACAACATCAGTTTCTCCGCTAAATTCCTTTAGGCTTCTTCTAGGACTGGCTTTGGAGGAAATTTAGCATGTCTTCATCTCCATATTGTTTCCTACTGCCAGCCTTCCTGAGGAACACAGCAGGCAGCTGAGAGCAAGAGGCATGAGAATGTAGTCCTACTGTATGTATATAAACATATATATATAACACCACGTGTAATGAATATGTAATATATTATGTACAACTATTTCTCTGTCTGTCTATCCATCCATAATATCATGTAAGAAGATGGCAAATAGGAATTTGCCTGCCCCAAATAGAATCAGCTCTGAAGGAAGATGTAGTTCATTATGTTCTTTTTCTAAGCAGTTAATTCTATGCTAAGCTCCATATTTCTAAAGGAACAGAGATACCATTAATCAGAGTATTCCACAACAGATCACCTTCAGATGTTAAATGAAGTCTTGGGACAGGGTGGGGTGCGGAGGAGGAAAAGAATATAAACTACAGTTGCTTAAATGTTTATTGATCGTGCACAAACTTTTCACTTTGCCTAGAAGAGATCTAATAAATAGAGCTCCAAGACAGCTGAAAAACACTGATAAATGCTAATGTTAGTTCTCCTGTTTCATCAAACTGAAATCTATATAAATGAGACCAAACCAGAAAGCAAGGTTGTATCACTGTTTCCAGGGATTTAAGCATAAATAACACTACAGAAGACAGAAATACAGAAACGTGAGGAATTGATAGTTCTGTGCACACACAGAACTCTTACTCCTATATGCACTTCTGTGAAAGTTGAATACTTTGGCATTGATTGTGAAAACTGTAAGACAGATAACATCTGTCAGTTTGAAGATCCTAAACCCATATTCCCTTATAGATGGGAAACACAAACCTGCAGTGCAGCATAGTCACCCACTGTACTTTCTTACTAAATCTAGCAAATAAATAGGACTAGCATACATCTGTGTTGCATACAGCTGTGATTACACACATCTAAAGCAGATTAAATAAAATGAACATGTTTTGCTTCTTTCTCCAATGTGGTCAGTATAGTTACTATGCGCAGTTACGTGTTGTCACAAATATCTCAATGTTGCTATCAGAAATTTTGCTTTTGGTTTAAGATGTTTCATTGTCAAAAAAGATGCTAACAGGTGGAATGGCAACAGAAGGAAGAGGAGGACTGGCAAAACTCACATGGAAGCAAAGGTAGACAATTTTGTTTATGTGTCATATTAAGTGAAGACTAAAAAGAACATAAAAATATGTTAAAATCTACAGCTCAGACTATTATTTATTTATTTACCTGAAAATGTAAATAACTTTTTTTTTTCTCTATAGAGCTTTTGTTCCTTCCTCTGCATATCTTCCTGGCAAAATGTCATTCTTAGAGACAATGACTCTTATGACTGAGAGAATGACAGGAAAGATAAAATATTTTAATTTCTAGTATTTTCTGTTCCAAACCTACATTAAAAATCACTTATACCCATGCGATTTTCCCTGACCAAATTGCACTTTACATAGCTTTGATTTTCTTTCCTTGCACTTGGCTTGGTTTTGGCTGTCAATGATAACTATCAATGATAATTTTTCATATGCCCTGCTGAGGATATGCTCTGGCTCTGTATAAATGTATGTGTGACAATGATAAACTGAAAACGGATGAAAATGTGTCTTAAAATTGTAATAGTTGCTATCTTTCATTTGCATGGCCGAAACAAAGACTCGTTTAGTTTGTAGTGTTAATCTCTGCAGCCTTTCTAAAAAATACATCAACTTCTCATATATAATCTCGGGGGGGGGGGGGGGGGGGGGGGGAATGAGAAAAAAAAAGTTAAGATTAAATAGTAAAGTTGTTAAATTGGGCAGAATTTAAAGATATATCTTTGTGGAAACTCTCTGGGATTCTAAACCAGAAATGTATCTAGGTCTTTCAAGCCTTTGCATTTAAAAAGAGAGTAAAGAGAAAGCTGTATAAATCTTACACAAAGAGTAAAAAGATGCTTAAAAAAGAATATAGCCAGATTCAAACACTTTCTGGCTTGTTTAAAGTAGGTTGTAATAAGAAAAGGTATTAGAAAGAGGGTTTTTCTTAATTTTCAAAAATCAAATGCCCTCATGTTGAAAGCAGTAAGATTTTTCTGGCTTTCATATATTTGATTACTTTTATTTTTTTCTTCTTGAATGTCAGAAACGTTTTCAAGGGCATTATGAATTTGGCTGGAAACTCTATTAACAGAACTTTTAAAATGTAATTAAAAACATTTTTCAATTAAGTCAGGGCCTCAGTAAACACAAACAGAAAAAAATGAAGCGAGTGGTTCTGATGAATATCTGATCAAACAAAGTCTACTTCCGTGATGGGAAAGGAAGATTATTTCATTAGTCATCTTTTTCAAATGTAAATGACTGAGAAAGCAAAACAAAACTATTTTTAATAGATTCCCTGGGAAAAACTAAACTTTGGTACATGTAATAATGGCAGCTGTAAACACCAGTATAAAAAGTTATTAAGAGCAAATATTGAAGTCACTTAAAGCCCTAAATATCTTCTAATATAAAGAGTCTGGTGCTTATGTAGTATATATGTCCACAAAGATGCCCAGTTAGCTTCCTGTTTCATCATACTTTTCAAGGAACTGGTGCTTTTTCAAAAGTTTGAATGTTTTCAGGCTTACCAAATCCTTCTCCTCCCTCTCTTAACCAAAAATACCTACCCATACACACAAAGGATAGGTTGATCTTGTTATGATCTTTACAGTATGTCAAGAACTAAAATGATTTAAGTAATAGCAGCTTGTGGGCAGGTTAAACAGGTAGTGCCTAGGTCTAAAAAGCAGAATATTTTTCTCAGATATTTGATATGGCCTTGTGACTTTCCCCAGTTTCAAGCAGATACTCTGGGGACTGTGGACAACTGAGGAAAATTGCAGGCACTTCACAGCTGCACTGATGTAAGGTATGCTGGTGTTGTGCAATATGGTGTAGTTATCTACTAAAGTAGAAAAATCTCCATGGAAAACAGGAATGCATTCCGTTGTGCTGGAAGTCTCTCCTAAAATATTGCAGTTCACCGGATAAAAGGGTGTCTGTGTAATAAAACACAGGTCTGAAATCTTCACAGTGTATGGACTAAGTTAATATTTTACCTGTATAACGTAAGTATGCGTGTGGATGCACAACATAATTTCAGCTCCCCATTTTATGAAATTGAAGTATCAAGCCTGTTCAATTCTAGTACTCCTACAGTACTTAACATGAGATGGCCTTGAAAGAACATTTCTTGTTTTGATTACATATTCTACTTAGCTATTTGCTCTGCTGTACATCCTTTCTGCTCTGTTTATAGCTTCAGTGATGCACACTCAACTGGAAAGAATCAGCACTCAAAACACAGAACACACAGAAGGTCAAATATACTCTAGGAGGCCATCAGTGTTTACAGGCTCATTGTCATGGAAAACTGTTAAAAGGAGCTAATCTTTGACTTAACTTGCTGATAAATAAAGACTAAAAAAAGACCCAAGTAGTCACAAGTTTAGGTAAATATTCAAAAAAGTTTTTGTGAGTATGTGAATACAATAGCTTGTTGTATCCCAAAGTAAATACATTAAACCAGTATCTATTGTCCTTTGCTGGGTGGGAGGTACCCAATTTACTAGGTGGTGGTTTTAGTCTGGAAATATTCTGTAAATATTTCTATGTTATAACCTCTTTATGTTTATTCTTAACAGTAAAATCAGAGGTATGTTAACAGGATAATGTGTTAAGACTGATCTTTTTAAGTGCTAAAGGTCCTTGTATTAGGCCCAGACAGCCTAGAGTGCTAATATTTGGTTAGTAGTTTAGAAAGGATTAGAAAGGGCTCCACATGAACGGAATTTTTTCACAAGTTTCTAATATTTTTTTTTAAGTCACATAAACTTCTCTGATTCAACAGGATCTACATCCTTTTATCCAATATTAATGTTTCCTTCTACAAGGACAATGCATAATATAAAACAGAGAGAAACGTCTGTGTTAAGCAGAACTAAAATGAATTGTTTTTGTGAGCAAAGAATCAAGAGATGTTTATTGCAGAGAAACTTTGGACCTTATTCAGGCCTTGCTTCCATCCGGACATTTGCTTCGATGTTTGTCCTTTCACTACTGGCTTGCATGGAGGCAAAGCATTTCATCCACATCACTGCTCTTTCAAGACAGTAATTGCTTCGACCTAAATTCTGGTTCTTCTACTTTCAATGAATGCCCCACTTTAAAAAAAAAAAAAAAAAGGACATGAGAAGAAAAGCTTTTCTATAACAGATGTAAAACTTGTCTTTTGCTTTTAGTTTTCCAGCTGTGACAGCTGAATATTCTAATCACCCCAAAGAGGAAACAGGACTCAGGCACATTGCTATTATTATCCCTTTAAGTCACTTTTATTCTGACCTCAGTGACTAGTTTTGTGTCACTGAACAGTGAACACTGTGCAGATGAATTGTATATTAAATTGTATATTAAAATTATTACTACAACAATTAAAAGTTCAGTTAATTATGTTCATATTCCTTAAGCCCAGAATGGACAAGTATATAGGAAAAGAGTGCATGTTAATATTAATGAAAGATTGTCTATTAATGGATGTTACTTTTGCATATTAGAAAGACTCACTCGGGAAGGAAGTTGTATTTTCAAACTACTGTGCAAAATATGAGGTCACAATGCATGGAACTTACTCAATATATGTATTAAAGGATTAGATGCTTCGCACATGTCTTCACCTGAGTTTACCCTAAAGTCTTTCACTCACCAGCTGTCAGGCAAAAGAGCATGATCGTTTTGTCCTCTGCTGCACCACTGACAGTCAGCCCACTTGCAGCAGTTGCCTGACATGTTGCTAGTGCCTCTCTTGCTTCATGCTTTCCAAGTCTGAATAAACCATCTTATGCTTCCCCACAACGTCATGGTCACTTATCAGCTCTCTAAACCCATGGCATTTCAGCTCCTTCCTTGTTTCTTAAATCAAAGAGTATTTCATTGTTTTGTGAGCACCAAACAACTCTTTCGGCTGTTGTTTCAGCCCAGTGCAACAGCCATATACCCTGCTGTGTGCAACGACAGACTAAGCTAATTTTTTTAGAAATACAGTCTTGAGTGACAAAAAAGAAAATTTGCTTGGCTTACTCCTTTATTTCCTTCTAATGGTTTCTCCTCTCTCAGACACTGGAGACATCCCCTTCACAGATTTAGACTAGCTTCTGAGCTGCCTTGAAAGTTTGCCTCTCTCATGCAGATTTTTAATAACTGGGGTAACTAGAGACCTCTGGCAAATGCCACATTATAAAAAACATTCATAAAATTTAGGCTTCTCTCAAAGTCCCAGTGATGGAGAAACCAACTATGTCTCATACACATCATTCATAGACTGCAAAAACTCCTTTCTATTTGGAAAATCTCAGGTTTTCCTCTCACATAAACTGAGGAATCTGAAATCTAATCTGCTCAGGAGACACTGACGTAGAGCTGGAAACAGAAAAGGGAAAAAAAGTGAAAAGTTAGGAATCTTCATAGTTTGATTTATTTCACACACATCCTTACTGCTTTGACTGCTGTTTTGAGAAATCCGGCGTCAAAATTGTTCTGTTTTCCTCCCATCTGCAAATCTCTGTCACAAACCAGTCAGACAGACATTGTAAAACTCGGGATGGATAAGCTTCTTCAGCAGCGGCATTTCTGGTATTTCAGTGTTTATACAGAGAGGAGTTTCAGTGCATGTGATTCAACACAAAAATTAGCCAGGCTGTGTGCTTTTCAGACTTTCAGTTTCCCCGCAGTGAACTGTGAGTATTAGGTATCTAAAAACAGAATAGAAGAAGCAAACAACACATTTATCCTAATTACACATTTGTTGGGGTTTTTTTTCCTGCTATATTGTCAAGCCATGAGGTGCACCTTTAAACAGCTAAATAGAACCATGCTTTGAAGAAGTCTTTAAGGAGACATTGGTGAAGATTGACCTTTCTAACACTTGTTCAGTACTTTTAATTGTCATTTGCACTACTGCATGGTCTGTGGAATGGTGTGTGGCCATGAATGTAATCATGAAGGAGAAAAAGAGAGAAGTAGATTTGCAAGAGTTATGTGTGAAAGCTCCTTGAAGTGACTGTTTCAGAACACTTCATGTTGCAGTGGTAGGCAGATGGGCTTCATAGGGCTGCAAAGGAAAGGCATGGTGCAAAGCTATGTCTTGCAGGAGGACTTTCTTATGTATAAATTTAAAATTTATTTCAAAATGAAAGGAAACTTTGAGCATTTTCCTCTTGCTCTCATACCTATATCTGTTTTAAACATAAATCAATTTGTCTAAAAATTGCCTTTCTTTTTTCATATCATTAAAGGTACCAACCATGCATCAATGTAATAATGTGCCAGAAGTAATTCACCTGGATTTCCTGTGTAATGACACCAGCATCTTCTAAGAGAGCCTACAAAACACACAGTCCTAGAATATTTACCACTGGTTCTTGAAATCGGAATTGCCAACCCTGAAGACATCCAGAGAAAAAGAAGGATTGAAAAGCATGAATATTAATAAAAACAGGTTTTATGATGTTTAAATAATAATACGTAATAATACGTTTGAATAATAATACGTAAACTAAAACCATGCCACTTGTATATCGAAGATCTATCTCTCTCTATGAAAAGGAGTTGTAGAAGAAATAAGTGTTCTAATGCAAACTTGTATGGGTTTTTTTGATTATGATATATTTGATTCTGAAGAAAACATTTCAGTTATTCTTGTTTAAAAGCTTCCTGCCTGGACTGATATGGGACATAAGCAGTGCCAACAGCAAGGGACACCTGGAAGTTCACAGGTTAACAAGAAAAATAAAATTCTGGAGTATTTTAAAGGTACGTGTTTTGCTGGAGTTTACAGATAGAGTAGATTGCATTCTACAAGTATATATTAGAAGAGACAAAACACAGTATGCATATATGGTAAGGATTCTTGTCAGGACTAGAATGCAGTAAAACTGTCTGAAATTCAGGTAGTGCTTTGTAGCATTAGTAGTTGACAGTCATCAATTTTCTGTTACTTTGGTTAGTTAATTTTCCTCTTGCTCTCCTCCTACCTGTGATTTTTCAGAATCATGGTTACATTCTTCATTCTCACATCTAATTCATCAGAATAAGTCTTACATTACCTAACCAGCAGGTGAGACCTGTGTTACGTGCAAGTTCAATGAATACGCTGTTGACTAAGGATTTAAAAAATTTACCTCATCTGATACTCAGTAATCACGAGTAACTGTCCAGATGAGAAGAAACATGGAAAGGGCTGTAACAAGTTTTGCTACCTCAGAGCTGTAGTAACTCAGATTACTTGACGTCATGCATGAAATGCAGCAAACCGATAACAAGGTCTCCTGTGCTAAAGGCAGAAGCTCTTATTATGAAAAGCAGCAAAATGATCCTCGTGCATACTATTACTCATTTTGGATGGGGAAAAAACAGAAGAGACACTTCACAAATACTAGCCCTTGCTGGTTATAAAACTGAAAAACAGATAGGAATGCAACTTGCTGCTTACAAGTCTGAATTCATAAAACCTGTATTGCTGTATTTTATTTGCAGGAAAAAGCAGCCCAGCAATATTTCCTGGGGACTGAGGTTATATTTATGATAAAGATCTTTGTCCCAAACCAGGGTTTTTTCACCATAGCCTGAAGGTAGCCTGTGATTTCTTTTTAAACATAGACTGTTTGACTTAGATGCACTGCTAAAGTCCAGGTCAGGGTGTTCTTATCTATTCTGTAGTGGAGAACTGTAAGGCCACATCTTCATTCTACCATTGTTTCATTTAATTTCTGAATCTAGTAATCCAACACTCATTATATAAGAAACTGCAGACAGGAGAAAGAAAGCAGGTTACATAAAAGCTAGGTGAACAGGAAAATTACTGTCTTGCCTTGTGAATCTTGTCAATCTTGCAAGTTTTTTTGTATCTGAAGATTTTAACTCAAGCATCTATGACTGGAGTTTGTAACATTTAAAAATTCTTCAAATAAGCAGGGATACCTTACACTTCAGTTGTTTTGCTTATACAATAGACCTATCCTGGTGCAGTGATAGAAACTGGTATCTTGCCATTTCACAGGGTTGGAAAAATAAACATAATTTTACAGATGGCAGATAGTTGACATAGGAGGATTAAAATACTCAGACTTCGAGAGGATGATCAAAACATTCTGAGTTTTAGGAATTAATTCTAAAATGTAAAATAGAATAAAGATGCATTCAATGTGCTCTAAAACCAAAGATCAGTGATAAAAGCAAACCCATTCCTGTTGCATAGGAAATGACATTATTCAGGTTTGGTATCACTCAGTTCACAAGGATTTTGTGTTGCAGTTCATTGGTCTACTCAATCTGTTTTTAATTAAAACTACTTGTTACCCTAGGCTTAGGCTAATGGCTGAGAATTATACACACAAACAGATATGTAAACCAGAAGAGAGAAAACAGTTACTGACAGATAGTTATGGAGAACAAATCTGAACTCTTCAAGTTATCACGTGTGAGTTTCAGAAGTGAAGATTAACACACAGGTTTTGTTTCTTGAAGCATGAAGGTCTGCAGTTTCTCCCTCATCTTGATTTAAACAGCTACAGCAAACCAACCTAAGAGAGCAAGAGGGTGTGAACGGACATGAAGGAAAGAGGAAAGAAGGGAAGAACGCTTACTTAGCACCCTGTTCCGTCTCTGGTATTCTCTCCACTAAAGATTCTTAAACGTTCTTCCTCAAGATATAAACAGTCTCATTTTTGTTCAGGGCTGATGAAGTTTGCATTAAGGCAGGTAAATATACAATGACTATTCTGGTATGTTTCATGGATTTTTAAACAATAATTATTTCAGATAAAGCCAAAAAAATGTCAGGTAAAATATCTGTCAAGTCTGAGTTGCCTTTACTACAGAGAGGTTGTAAACTGATGTGTGATGCTATCTGGCTCTGACATAGATTGACTGTTGTCCTTTTAACCAAAGTTATGTGTCCTGGTTTAGGCCCATCAGGGAACAAAGACCACGATTAGCCTGGAGTACCGAAGTGGCTGAGAATTGCTCAAGGGCAGGGAGGGCTTAATTGCCGCTTAAGGTTCAGGACAAAACAGACCAGGCCACTCGGTTTGGGGAAGAAAACAGAAAAAAAACCCAATTTAATGCAACATCAACTAAAACATACCCCCAAAAACCCAGAACATAACCAACATAAAACAACACAGAGTAATACATCAATGAAGAGTCCAACCGGCCTTTTTAAGAACACCTTCTTGCCACCCCTCCCCTCTTCCCGGGCTCAGAGCCCTGATCCCGGGGTTTTTACCCTGTCCCCCCCTGAACGGTTCGGGGGGGCAGGCAGTGGGGGTTTCAGTAGTCTGTTCCCGATAGCTTCTGCCGTTTGTCCCTCCTCAGGACGGGTGAACTCCACACCAGTCCTCCCTGCAAGTCCGTGGGGTAACTCACACGCATGGCAGCCCTGCACGGGCTGCTCCAACACGCACTTATTCCAAAGGCTGCAGCTCCTCTCTGCCTCTCGTGTGGGGCTGCTCTGTGGCGTGCAGGCTCTCCAGCACGGCCTGGGCCATGGCCGTCTCCCCACACAGTCCCTCGCCCGTCCGGGCTCACTCACATGGAGCTGCTGGTAACTCTCGGTCCTGCCATGGATCTCCATAGATTGCAGGGGCACAGCTTGCATTCTCGCCACGGCTTGCAGAAGGGTCTCTGGTCTACTGCTTCTCCTTCCTTCCTCCTTCTCTGGCTGAAGGGTCCACGTGGTCGCCTCCATCTTGTATCACTCACACACCTCCTGCCAGCACTTCAAATTTCCGTCCCCTAAATAGTGATGGCAGAGGCGCCAGATTGGCCCAGCCAGGCCGGAGGTGGGTGTGAACCCAGGAGCCGGGGGAGAGTCCGCAAACTCTTTACCGGGTCTTCACTGCAACCCTCTCCCCCTGTTACTAAGCCAAAAGCTGCTCCTTGCTAAACCAGAACATTATGTCAAGTGTAATGCTGAGTACATTAAAAAGCCTTAGTAACTCACAAATTGACTAAGAGTGATAGAACAATAGGGTGCAAGAAAAGGAAAAAATTAGAGCAAGGAGCAAGTAATAAGGTGAGAAATTATTTATTATATGCTTTAATATCCTCAATCCTATATCAATAGCTGAGAGTTATATGGCTATTACCTGCTAATGAAAATTGCAATAATATCCCTGTCCTGTTTACAACTGACTAGTAACACTTTCATTGAAGTTAATCAGAAGAATCTGGGAACAGAAGTGGTAGTTTTCAGGACACTGGGTCATTTTATGCACATTTTTAAAAAACCCTTGAAATATTGTTCCTAAGAAAGATTCAGAACAAATTTATTTATAATTTTCTTTCAATTCCATTGGGGAAGGCTTCTATTTCCTTAGGAAGTGAAGATCTTGTCTTCTAAAACCACTCTCATTTATGCCTCTGTTGTTGTATTGGCAGAGTGCACAGCATTCAAGACACTATTAAGAGTCTTCTAATTTTTTCTTGTTTTGAGGTGGGGATGAATGATATATGTGACATTGTCTCAGTCTAAGGTTGCATTTTAAAGCTCACTTGGGTGTGTGTGCTGTGAGAAACATACCTGAACCACAGATATGAATGTAATGTTAATCTCATCTAGACATCTACAGTACTTTGCTCCCCAGAGATTATTATGGTGACAGAGTTAACAGGCACAAATAATTTCAATGTTGAAAGGAAGAAAGACCTAAATTCATACTATTAAAAGATAACAGGATAGTTTATTAAGATGAGACAAAATCTGTGTTTGATATGACCAAGTGAATGACCTACTTAGGCTGGTGGCTGAATTGAAAGAGGGATGAGTATGAGACTCACATCAGAGGATACAGGGAGGCAACTAGGAAAGCTAAAGCCTCATTGGAATGGTACCTTGCAAAGGAGGTCAAGGACAACAAAAAGGGCTTCCTCAAATACTTTGTGGATAAAACTAACACTAGAGGCAATGTAGGCCCACTGTTGAATGAAGTGGGTGCCCTGGTGGCAAAGGATACAGAGAAGGCAGAGTTACTGAATGCCTTCTTTGCCTCTGTCCATACTGCTGGAGACTATCCTCAGGGGACCTAGACTCCAGAGGAAGTCGCATTAAAGAATGGTTGATGAGGACTGGGTTAAGGATCAGTTGAGCAGTCTGGAAGTGCATAAATCCATAGGCCCTCATGGGATGCACCCTTGGGTGCTGAGGATGCTGTCAGAAGTCATTGCTAAACCACTCTCCATCATCTTCAGTAAGTCGTGGAGAACAGCAGAGCTGCCTGAGGACTGGAGGAGAGCAAATGTCACTCCTGTCTTCAAAAAGGGTTAGAAGGAGGAGCCAGGTAACTACAGACTGGTCCTGGATGCTATCTCCAGGCATTTAAAGCACTAGAAAGTTATTAGGAGCAGTCAACATGATTTTATCAAAGGGAAGTCAAGTTTGATCAACCTGATAGCCTTTAATGAAGTTGTAACCAGGTGGATAGATGGTGGTAGTGCAGTGGATGTGGTTCATCTCAATTTCAGTAAAGCATTTGACATTATCTCCCACAGCATCCTGGCAGCAAAGCTGAAAAAATGTGGACTGGATGATCAGGTATTGAAGTGGATTGTAAATTGGTTGAATGGAAGAAGGCAGAGAGTTGTGATCAATGGGACAGGGTCTAGTTGGAGGCCTGAACCTAGTGGAGTCCCTCAGGGGTCAATACTCAGACTCATACTGTTCCATCTATTCTTTAATGACCTTGATGAGGGAATAGAGTGCACTGTCAGCAAGTTTGCTGATGATACTAAACTGGGGGGAGTGGCTGACACACCAAAAAGCTGTGCTGCCATTCAATGAGACCTGGACAGGCTGGAGAGTTGGGCAGAGAGAAATCTAATGAAATTGAACAAGGGCAAGTGTAGAGTCTTGCATCTCGGAAAGAGTAATCACATGTACCAGTACAGGCTGGGGAATGAACTATTATAGAGTAGTGTAGGGGAAAGGGACCTGGGGGTCTTGCTGGACAGCAGGATGAGCATGAGCCAGCAATGTGCCCTTGTGGTCAAGAAGGCCAATGGCATCCTGGAGTGTATTGGAAGAGCTGTGGTGAGTAGGTCAAGAGAGGTTCTCGTCCTCCTCTACTCTGCCCTTGTGAGACCGCATCTGGAATATTGTGTCCAGTCCTAGGCCCCTGAGTTCAAGAAGGACAGGGAGCTGCTGGAGAGAGTTCAGCGCAGGGCCACAAAGATGATAAAAGGCTGAGGGAGCTGGGGCTCTTCAGCTTAGAGAGGAGGAGACTGAGGGATGATCTTATCAATGTTTACAAATACATTAAGGGTGAGTGTCAGTAGGATGGAGCTAGGCTCTTCTCAATGATGTCCAATGATAAGACAAGAGGTAATGGGTACAAGCGGGAACATAAGAGGTTCCAAAGAAACACAAGGAAACACTTCTTCACTGTGAGGGTGAGGGAGCACTGGAACAAGCTGTCCAGATGGGTTGTAGAGTCTCTTTCTCTGGGGACATTCAAAACCCACGTGGATGAGTTCCTGTGTGACCTACTCTAGGTGGTTCTGCTCTGGCATAGTCTTTCGAGGTCCCTTCCAACCCTTAACATTCTGTGATTCGATGTGACTTTGCTCTTGGTTTTGAGCTAGCATAATATTAAACCATCATGCATATTTCTAAAGACATCTAAAAACTATATCTGTTGCTATCAGCAGAATGTAGACGAGATAAGAAGCTGTTTATGGGTATGTCTTCTTCCTTGCTTCCCTTTTAAAGCTATTGTTGAAGAAAGAATTGTCAACAGACGACTGATAAATGGTACAAGAAATGAAGTTGTACTTGCTCCTTTATTAGATGGCTATCAAGGAAAAGTTTTATATCCATAAATAACTTCCAGTTCTCCACTGAGTTAAGATGAACAGCTTCCATAAGATGTCCTCTAAAATTCTTTATCTGGTCCTAAGTGTGTTGATTAAACTTGAAACAAATTGGCAGCAATATTTTTGTTGCTCCTTGCCAATGTTTTGGCAGGAAACAGAAACATTTGTCACTGTAGAAGCCAAAGGAGCTGGTAAAATGAAGAATTATTTCTATATTATTTATCATCTTGCTCTGCATAAGATTTTTTTTAAAAAAACAACAAAGAGAAAGACAAAGTAAATGTGACATCAAAGCAACTAGGACGAACAGAGGGAAAAGATAAACTTTGAAACAAGAAACTGAAGTCTGTTAAATATCTTTATGTCCACTCCCATCTAAAGTAACCTTGCATAAATTTTTGACCTTCATAAATTTGAAATGCTCTGGCTAACACCTTGGAATGCAATGCACCTGCTTTGTTTAACAACTTCTCCAGCCCCAAGCTTTTGTTAATAGACTTTATAAACTGGAGGAACATCTTTAACGCTTCCTGATAAACAGCTGTGATAGCAGCCTCATGAGACCACTGTTATCTGTCAGTCCTTCCTTTCTGCTCTCTATGTTCTTGTTTCTAGGTGAAGATCTGGTCTACTGACTTGAATAATTGTGTCTTCAACTTGATGTTATCAAAGCAATTTACAAGTAAATGTTCATTAATAAGGAACAAATGAATAGGGAATTAGGTATTATAGTTCATGACTTTTTAACATTCTTATTACCAACATGGAATACCAAGCCAGCACCAAGCACATCTGAAGTCACAGTTGAATAGAAATACAGCATTAATTCACTGTATATGTTGTTAATTCCTTCAGTTTCCACCATATAATTAAAATTATCTATGGGCTTAAACCCAAAACATTTTAACAGCAATTCAATAATTCTTGCTTGTTTGGAACATTTTACTATTTTCTAGCTGAAACTGTTAGAAATATAAATAGACATCTAGTCTATGTGTTTAGATATCTAATCATATAAACGTAAAAAAGAAAAAGGATTAGGAACAGAAACTTTCAGATAATAAAAACTTTATTTAAAAACAGACGTAATGACATTTTTAATATGCTTTGGCTATGCTATTTCAGAACATTTTAATTTCTCTTTTTATTGGGTAATTTAGAAAGTTCACCTGAAAATAGATTTTTAAAAAATTACAGAAAATCGATTTGCCAAGATTAGTTATCTAAATGGTCTGTATTTGTATAAAATGTCCACAATAGTAGTAGCTGAAGAAAGCTATTATCATGTATGTGTACATCTTGGTCTTTCTATCACTTGAGGCATATATTTTATGATCTCTCAGCTGTCTGCTGATGAACAGAAAACCTCTAACAGGTGGTAAAGCAGCTTCTTCTAATAACAATGGAAGGTTGTTTAACACCAAAAATATCTTAATTGCAAAGGAAGGACTTATGATAAATCCTCCTGGAAGCCATTGAGGAATCTAAGGCTGTTCAAAAGTTTCAGATAAAGCAGTAAGTTGTCCATTGCTAAGTAAATTAATAGCAGTTTGGGAAGGAACAAACCCTGCGATACAATGCTGCTGCTACTACATAAACCGTGTCTTTCCAAGCTCAGAGCAGCTTTTCCACAATTACACTTCCATTATCTTTGCTTTGGTGGATATAAACTTGAAGGACTTAAGAGCTAACTTTTCAGGTTTTCTCCAGTTTCACAGAGCAAAGCCTGTGGGATGTCTTAACATCTATAACAATTTATAGATATTTATATAATTTATTAGTTTGACCAGCCTCTTCTTCCAAAATAAGGATATGCCTACTAGGTAACATAGAAGGAACAAAGCACCCAGTGTCTATGTCATAGCTTCAGTGTCTGCTTGTAGGCCTCAGAAACATCCCTGTGCATAGCAAAAGTGTGTAGGACTTCTGGCCTGCAGCATTCGTCTCCTGAGTTGCCTCAAACCAAAAGTAAAGAAATTTCAGCTGCAGTAAGTGGAACAGGCTAAGCTCTGAAGTACAATCTGAAGCTTTCACCATTCACATAGACCAAATTTTTAAGTTCCAAACAACTGCAATAAAACCATCATTTCTGTTTGACTTACAATGTATCTTTTGAAAAGACAGCTTGCATTGATTTAATAGTTTCAGGTGACACAGTTCTTGGTCTGACTCCCTGAACAGTGAAGATATTGAAAGGTGAAACTTCCTCCAGTGCCGGCAGGCGAGCACCCCAAAGGAAAACGAGGGACTGGCTTGTTGCAATCGCACAAGGCAAGCTTTATTTCGGAGCTCTGGGCCGTCTCATAACTCACGCAGGAGTTAGAGGAGGCGACCCCCTACTTGGTAAGCAAGGGATTTATATATGTTGGGGTACAGGCAGTGGAAAATTCCACTCACAGTTACACTTTCCTTTATCTGGTTTTCCTTCAACCTGACCATCCTGATAACATGAGGTGGGGGTAATGTTCTTGGTTTTCTGATGATTGTTTTTCAAGTTCCTCTTCTGAGAAATGTTTTCCTCTTTTTTTTGAAGGTGGCTGATGCAACCTTCAACCAGATTTTCATCACCCTTAGGCCTCAGTCAGCTTTAGCCGACTTAGCATAACTTACGCCATGTTTGTTACCTGAATTTTGTTTTAAGTTTCCTTTTTTCATTTTTCAATATCACCCTACTCTGCAGCACTGTTCTAAGTATTAAAAAAATAAGGTCTTAAGTCTATAAAGGACCACAGCGTTATTCTGTAGCATTTTCTCTTAATTAGGCTATAAATATTTCTGCAACTCCAGCCTCATGTGAGTCACAGCACAGACAGTGTTTGTATCAGAGCTTTACTGCATACATTAAGGACTAGTTTTTCAAGACAGAAGTGAAACCCTTCCCACCAGGCCTCACACAGCTATTCAAATAAATGGGAAAACCAAAACACTACATGTCAGTAAGCACACCTGGTGCAGAGATGCTCTCAAGCATCTTTTATCTCTGAGTGCTAAGAAAAGCACAGGAGCTGAAAGCACAAAACACCGAGCCTGAAATTTTACACGGTGGATTATCATAGCTGAAACACCACAGAAAACAATTTGCACTTCCCTTTCCTTTGAAAATGAAAGCAAACCTCATCTTGCCTCATGGAAGGGAAGAGCAAGGGTAAAAACACCACATCAGCTGTGCTTGCACTGCAATGCTGTATCAGACAAAAATCTGGCTATCGAACAAAAGGCTCTTTGTAAATGCACTAGGATGTTTCATCCTCCAAAAGGCAGTGCCTCACTGCATACCTAAAACGATGCTGAAACAAACACAGGTGGTTTTTTTTGAGGCCAAGAAGAGAAAAGACAATGAGGAAATCTGTGTGAAAATGTAACAAAACCCACTTTTTGCATTTTACTTTATGATATGTACTCTTATACATGGTTACCACATTGAAACTCTGGGGATCTGAACAAAAACTAGCAACAGAGCTGGTTACACAAGCATTCAAGCCTCAGGATCTTCCTTTAGGAGGTATCAGTAGGACTGTAAATTACTCAGAGTTGGGAAAAAGACCATTGCTCTGGGATATTTGGAAAAGCATCTAACACGTTTTGACAAAAGAATCATTATGTTTAGATTCTGTAATAAGCAGTCTATGACACGCAGTACAGAATGCAAACCATTTCTCAAGTGCAGTGAAATACTCAGTAAAATCGCATTGAGTGATATAGCTCTGGTTTTGAGAAAAATATGGATGAATCTTTTACTGCAGAATCACTACACAAATGTCCACACCTCCTGAGATTTTCTGTGTAGTGATCTAACTTCCCCTACTAGCTCCACTTTAGAATCAAATGCACTAAAGACTGTTTTATGTAGGAAAACACTTATTTTTTGAACCTGAAATGGTTTGGTTCTGTGAATTCTTGCTGACCAAACAGCAGAGCTTCATTTACCTGATTTCTTGAGCAGATTACAAAGTCACCTTGTTCCCACCTAAGTGCCACAGCTGCAGCCCAAACCAATGGAGCAAAGGAGCCAGGCAAGATTCCAGGGGCCTGTTATGATGTTTTGATGTCTCCATAAGTTTTTTCAGGATTGGTGGATTTTGAAAAACTCTGCTTCCGTATACTATAGGGAATGAAATTGTTGAAGTATGTCTTGACAAAAGAGAATGTGAGAGACGATAGGATAAAATAATAAACAGCAATTTGCTGCCCCATAAGAGAGAACTCAGTTTTTTCCACTAAACATGAACATGGGGAATAGCTTCAACTGTATATATTTGTAGTGCGTATGTACTAATTACACAATAACATCTAACTGCCTTTCAAGGAAAGAAATCTTCACTTTTGTGAAGTTCTTTTTGACGTGTTTTAGGTTTTTAGCAATATCCATGCCACCTCAGATCAAAGTCCATGGTAGCAGTTAGAGAAAAGTTTCAGAAGTACAGTTTTTAGAGGAACCACTTTAAGTTTCTACTGTAAATTTTCTTTAAAAAAACAACAAAACAAAACCCAAACAAACCAGAACCCCTTATCCAGTAAATCTACACTTCAAAAATTTAACTGTAAAGGCTCACCTTTTATTTTTATTTTTATTTCCTGATGAAAAACATTTAGTATATTCTGTGATGATTAAGTAAGTCTGTAAAACACTTAGGGGCACGTTTCTCCATCTAAGTAGTAATAGAGTGTGAAATAAAATATTATTTCCCTTCAAATCATAGACAACTGTCTCATCAGTGGTGCTCCATTAACAAGTGAAATCCAGACATGTTTAAAACTGATGCCTTTCCACATTCCAAGTAAAGCTGTAGTAACCATCTCTCATTCCTTAAGAAATAACAAGTCTTTCTGCGGTTAAAATTAATCTATATAGTCTTTGCAAGTACTGTTATTAAACTCCTTTTCATGCTTGCTCAGAACAGCTCAGAGAGTGGTGATTTTTGCATTACACCGGCCTCTTGTTGTCAACAACATAGTGATTACAGAGTAAATACTCTGAAGCAAGCCTTGGAATTACTGTTCCTACAGGCAGATTAAACCTTTTTGTAACAATACTGTTCTTTCTGTGTGTAAATACATAGTTTTCACCCCACTGAGAACAATTCTCTATAATAGCAATTGAAGCTTCCTCATTCTTTCATTTTCCAGGAAAACTTTTTCAACTGCTTTATTTTCTTATTTTAATGAAATTGTATTACTCATCCTCTTCAATGATTTAAATTTCTATGAGAGCTACTTTGGAAAAGGATTCCCAGTTCATTAATATGATGTAGTGGTTAGAGCCCAGGCATGACAAACGTTTCTGAATTTCTGGATTTCTTGTTAGTCATAGCTTCAGTCTTTTGTGCTCTAGTCCTGCATTTGCATTATGACAGTAATAATGACAAGTTAATTACATTTTAAACTCTGTAGTTCTCAGACGCAAAAATAATATATACATATAAACTATCAAGGTAGAGTGTATTGGCATAGTTATGCCCCTAAGTTCCAAGACTATCTTACTAATTTGAAATATCACTAGCTACCACAGGAAATAAGTTGGGCAAGAAAAAGGTACCTGATAGCAAATATAAAGACTTTGCTAATAGCTATAGTAAAAGTGTTATTTTTTTTTTTTTTTTAAAAAAAAAAAAGCGTTAAGTGGCAAGATAGCCAGTAACTAAGAAAAGATAGTGGACACAAGAGATCTACCTTAGATTTTTTTCCATTGATTTTTCTCAGTGATGAACTAAAACCAATAAGAAATAGAATACAAAGGAGATTTACATATTATAAGTTTGATGGGGAAGAACACTAAAATCAGAAAAGAAATAGGAATGTTAGAAACTTGAGCAGTAAAGAAGAAAATAAAATTCCAACCTGAACTTATGCAGGCTACTACAACTAGAGGAACAATTATGTGAAACACGGATATTTAGCAGAAGAGGGATTCAGACAGAATACCTCCAGATGACACTGGATAGCAAATTATAAGAGAGCTTGCAAAGGAACACAGCAACAAAAAATGCCAATGTAAATTTAGGCCGTACATGTAAAGGCATAACACTGTGGACTAGGTAGAAGACAGATCCGGTCTGTGTAGTATAAGGGAGACAACAGCACAGATACTACTTATGGTTACAAGCACCTCTGTGCCAAAACATTTCAGCAAGCTGGAGGGAGTTCAGAGAAAGCAATAGAAATAAATAAATGGTTGTAGCAATTAATTTATGAGGAAAGCTCAAATGAAATAATACCTTGGTTTGCCTAAATAGTTACTAGTATATGATTACATTCTTCAAACACTACAGGACTGTTATCATCAAGGATGAAGATAAATAGGATGCACAGAAGATCTGGCTCTGCATCTACTTTCATAATGTCCATATGTTTGAAAGAAATCTTCTGTGCTGTCTTCCAAATTACCTCTTTCATCTTATTTCAAATCCTCCTCTAATATGGAAGTGTTAGTATAGAGGTCAAACTGGAAAAAAAAATTAAACTGAAATTAAATATTTTATTCAGCTTGAAATACTGTTTTAATTTTATTTCCCTTTCAGGTTGCTTTAGAGAAAACATTAGGACAAAGGTTAGCTGTTTCACAAAAGAACGCCCTCAGAAGCAGTTAAGAAAGTATCCTGTATGAGTTCTTCAATTTCTCTGATGATGTGGTTCCATTTTGTACAAAATACATATCTAGTTATTGACGGCAAGACTAAACTTCAGATGTGTCATTTCCCAGAGGACTGGTTTAACCTATAAACCATGTCATAAACCATGTCACTCAACAAGAAAGTATGTAGAGGCAACAGAATTGAAATCTGAGGGAGAATGGATCTGAATCAGGATTTTCACATCTTAATCGTAGGCTGAATAACAGCCTTCAAGGAGAATAACTCTGTTGGAAGAACATCCTTCTTATTCATTTGGAAGACGTGGTTTTGGTTCTCTTTCTTAAAGTTTGATTGGAAACTTTAAACAATGTACTCACTAAAAGTAAAACCAAGCTTTCTTGAGATCTCCAAAATAATTCTTCTTTCAGCTCAATCAAAATCATTAACTAAATTAGAGCTGGATTTATAAATACCTTTAACATGGCAAAGCTGGCATTTCTCAGCAAAGCCACAAAACAAAAATAGATCTCTGCTACACAACTCATTTAGGTTGTAGATATTTCCTGTGCAGATCTATTGTATACAAGTTATATTCACAACTTAACTGGTGCCCATAAATTACAACTCAATTTTTAATTTGATGGAGTCAAATCATTAATGAAGCTGTTCAGTCATGTGAATAGTTAATTGATTAATATGAAGTTAATGGGTATTCTGAAAGTAGCTTCACTACTGGATACTTAGGGAAGGCAAAATTAATCTTTCTTGGTATAAAGATCTTGGATATGTGCATGAGTTGTGTTACAAGCCAGAGTTAAATAAGTGGCCAGAATCATATCAGTAGGACAATGAACAAAATTGAGCTAAAAGATTCAGGCTAACTGGGAAGAACAGGCATTTTGGCGTGCTTTATAGAATTCAAGGCCTTCACTATGTGTATCTCATTTGTACACTTACTATACATTTCCTAGACACAGAGAATGTAAGATGTTAATACCTTGCTGCTAAGATGTTGGCAATACTTGCAGCTAAGCAGAATGTATAACTGTGATGAGTGTGTTTCACGTTGCTGCTCAGTGCTTTGGGAAGCTTGAGTACTTTCTGAAATGTGGATTAATTTGCTGGGTTTTAGACAATCCAGTTTTAAGCTGCTGACCATTTTTTTTTAAGACAACTTATTTAAGTCAAAGGTAAACTTTCACAGAATTCAATAGATGTAGTTAAACTGTATCTCATAATATTGTAAGGATCACCAGTATTGACCTGTTTCTGTAGACAGAGGAAGTCAATCAACCACGTAAGAGATTCACATTGAAAAATAATTGACAGTAGCTGCATATTCTTATGAAAGCAGCAGGCTATCTACTTTCTGCAGGGAAAGCAGGAATATGAACTTCACACAAAACACAGTACAGAAATGTCAAGGACATTGCTATGCTAGATGTATTAGGAAGAATCATAGAATGGTAGGGGTTGGAAGGGAGCTTTAGAGATCACCTAGTCCAAACCCCCTGCAGAATCAGGTTCACCTACATCAGGTTGCATAGGAACATGTCCAGGCGGGTCTTGAAGACCTCCAAGGAAGGAGACTCCACAACCCCTCTGGGCAGCCTGTGCCACTGCTCCCTCACCCTCACAGTGAAATAGTTTTTTCTTATATTTAAGTGGAACTTCTTGTGTTCCAGCTTCATCCCATTACCCCTTGTCCTGTTGCTAGCTACAGTAGAAAAAAGGGATGTCCCAACCTCCTGACACCCACCCTTTAGATATTTATAATTGTTAATAAGAGGGTATGATAATTCAGTTTTCACTTTTTTATACAGGCAAATTGTGGGGTTTGTATCTATGCTGAACCTATTTACAATTTTTTTCTGCAATTCTGTGAAATGCTGGTCCAATACCCTTTTGTGTTTTTCCACAATGATCTGGAAGCCTGTCCTGGGTAATTGGTATGGAATTCCCCAGAGCAATTTTACTACAAACCTTTTCAGAGTGATGTGAGTATAAATTGATGTTTTTGTCCTAATGCGGTTACAGACATTCCAGCTCTTGTCAGACTAGATCAGGCTGATGTAAACATTTGGGCAACTTTGAAAGAATTTATGCCACCCATAATTGTTGCCACAAAGATATTATTGTATTTTGACAAGAATACCTGTCCCTGTACTGCTTCTCCCTACCAGTGAAAGCAACAATCAGATTTGATAATAATTTCAAGGTTTCTTTCTATTGTTGGGCTCCAGTGTCTAAACAGAACAAAGCTTCAAGAGCTCAAACACTTGCATGTGCTTATATGATTCTACCCTAGGGGTGCAATCTACTGTAATCATTCTTTTTTCAACAGTCATTGATTCCTTCTGCACTGGTCAATACCTATTTAATTCCACAGCCTATTATACAGGTTTCTTGGTTCTTGCATTCTATTTGGCATAATCCATTAAGTAACATCCAGCCAACCATTTGTCTGAATGTCCTTGAGCTTCACAGTGAATCAAATGAGAGTTCCCTAAACAATCTTGCATAACCACCAAAAACAGATGCAGTTTCTGGAAAGCATTAATCATCTTTTTAATTAAAATGTGAGTTGTATTACATAAATGAGGATCAAATAGCTGGAACTTTCCTTGCAAGATGGCTTTCCATTTAAAATTAATCAATGAATGCAAAACAGAAAGAGATTTGATATGTAAAATGAAGATTCAGATCTGGTCTTTGTAAGAAGACTGGAAGCTCCAAGTCTACCAGTCCCATCTGGACTTACACTAACTAGCTGCTTATGCTCTCAGATTAAGGTTTGATTTCTTCTGCCAGATCTATGATTTGTAAGATGTCATGACACACACAAGCAAGAAGAGGACAATATAACAGATAGAAAGCAACAAATTACACCAGTCACGCTGTATGAGACTAAGCTTTAGTGTACTGTGTGACATCTGTTGTCACACACGACTCATTCTATCAAGGTTCCCAGGACTATTTGGATAAATAAATCTGAGCAAGCAAGTAGCTGTTGACAGAAAGAGGGTTAGTCCTCAAATGTTTTTTAAGGATGTAGTTCACATTAAGATCTTATACTCATATTTTCACTTTAAATGCCAGCTATTTCTGTGCACTTCTGCCTCCTTATCCCTAGAAATACTAAGTCTACCTCTCTTCTGCTTATGGCATCTATGAGAAAGTCTGAGGACAGTTAGGACACATTTAACTTTTTCTTCTCATTATAAGAGAATAAAAGAATCTCCTTTTGTTAATCCATACCCAACTCCAGAGACTCTGTATGAAAAGTCCAATAATATGCTGAACTTCATGATTACTAGACACACATAGTCATCAACAGTGATACTGCTTCCTTTGTAAATCTCTAACTAGCTAAATACCTTCTGCTGCATTTCTTTGTTTGTCTGTGACAGTCTCATGACTTCAAGGCCTCTTAGGACTTTTTCCCATGGTTCCTTAGAAGGCAGTGAAAAGGAAGAGGCTTTTTTTGTGTAGACAGGCAGCAATGGAACTCCAGCAGTAAAAAAAAAGGATTAGTGAAAAAAATGCCTTGCCTACAGTCAGATTTAAGTCACTACCAGTTGACAAGTCATGGAATGAGGATATTAGTAAAAACACAACAGCGACCTAGTAACAGTATTCATACAGAGCAGCTAGAGAACTACAAATAAATTTATCTTTCCTTCTCCTACTTTCACTCTTCCAGATTGTAATACCACATGTAATGACTTCAGGTGTGCCACTACAGTATGTTACCATACCATTCACAGGACTGAGTGCTAGTATTTACCTAGCGATGTGTAAGACTGCTCTTCAGTGAAAGAACTGAGAAATGCAGTCTTTACTCAATATGACAAATCAGCTTCCCTTATTCTTTAAAAAAATCGCCAACAAACCCAAACAGAAAGAAAGTCACCAATAGTTCATTCTTTAATGGGCTAATTTGAAGACATCCCACAAGCTTACAAGCAATTACAAATTTTCAACATCTTAAGCAGATGCTGTGACAGAAAGCAGTAATGATTCAGTTATGGTTGAATGATTAGCATTTTCCCCTACTCTTGGCTTGATGTATAATTTCCATTGTTTTTTCAAAACACTGACTGAAAAGGTGGCCAAGATTATGACACCCCTTAAAACAAGTACTGGCTCTTAAAGAAGAAAATTAACTCAGACTAATAAACTACCATTTTTTTTTGACTAAACCCTGATATGGTCACAAATCCTATGACAGCATTATCAGAAAATATTGCTACATTATGATTTCTGTAAAGATTAAGAAGAGAATAACTGAAAGTTGAGCTATCTTTCCAGAAATGTCATGATAACAGAGGCCTTTTAGAGGTAGTGAAAACAATGAACTATAGATACCAAGTGAAGACTGTTTGGCAAAGTTTCATTTGGAAATCTTCAGTGTCTGCACAGTTGTCTCTGTGCAGGCTGAAAGGATAATCAGAAAGATTTAGTTCCGGTTCAGTCAGGCATTTAAGGACGTGAATAGTCTCACTGAAGTCAATGAGATTACTCACTTACTTGAAGTTAACCACATACTTAAGTATCTTTCTGAAATGGACGCCTACACTTGCAGTACTAGGAAACTGGTTTGCCAGAGACTGGCTATGAATTCTCTTTGTTGTTTGGAAAGTCTGTCAGAGCTTTCCCATGAAGTTATGTTTCTCCACCCCATTGAAGTGACAGGATACCTAGGGGCAAGTAGGTAAAACAGACAAAATAGTCTTCTGGCTTGTTCCTTAAGAACGTTATGTCATATTGTAGAGTAATCTCTTTCCACATAATACCTTGTGTGTCAAGACAGAGAGTTTTTTTCTGGACTTGATTTTCTTGTATTTGAATCTTAATGAGTGAGCTTATTACTGTAGCAAATCCTCCTCCTGGGAAACACTTCTAAAATGAAATTAAAGAACAAGTGCTGAATGATCTGTAAGATTTGCAAAATGTTATTCCTCTTGGTTGTTTTCCAAAGAGGCCAAAATATCCCAGCAGCATTATTCCAGAAGTTTGTCTCAGCTGAAAAGAAATTGAAGCTGAAAGGGAAAATGGTACTATTATTCTTATTTAACTTCAATTAGAATAACAAAAGAGAGAAACCAATGTCCATGCTTTAGCTTTATGAAAACAGATGCTCAAAAAAAAAAAGTCATTAATTTAAAATAATTTTAAACACCAAAGGGGCAATGAACCTATACGCAGAAGGAAAACTTACCTAGTTTCCAAAAGGAGGCTAACTGTCCAAGAAAGAACTACGACTGTTTCATCTGAAATAAAATATTCTACACATAAAGGATAAAATACTTAGAAAATATGAGAATTTAAACAGTACACCACTTTTTTTTTTCTTTCTCTTGGAGGATAAAACTCATGAGCCATCTTAGAAAATGAGATACCAACAGCAGAGAACAGTATTTTGTCACTGGGAAAAAGTAGGCCTTGATAAAGTTTTGCAACTTCAGGTACCCTGAGCTTTACTCCAAACTGTACTTTGAACTTACCTCATTATCAGGGGAAAGTGACAAACCTTTGTACCTTGTTGCTCCATATAAAAAACACAGGCAATTCTTTTATTTTTTTTTTTTTTTTCATGGCAAATCCTAGTCTTTTTTACCTGAAATTCTGAAGTTTTGACAGAGAAAAGCTATGTTTTGTATACAAAGTGCTGAAACTTAAACAGAATACAGACTGTAGCTGAGTGAAGGGTTACCAAACCTGTTGTTCCCTTACCACTACTTTTTGTCTGGTAAAGCTCTGTTTACTGTACTGGCTAACACCAGTCAGCAGCTGGCAAAGCCTGAAGTGCAGTTCTGAGAAGGGAAGGTAGGTTGAGCCAGCTCTCTCTCTGCCAAGATTTCTTCCATGAATGTTAAAAGGACCTGGTTAAGACTTCTCCCAGGCGCTTCTCAAGGTGAAAAAGGAAGAAAAGGGAAGGAAGCTGTAGAATTTTAAGGAGTTATTGAAATTATGTGCTACACGTAGAGAAACAGCCAGTGAGATATGGAACAGCGGAAAAGAGATAGGCTGGACAAATGAGATGCAGTTCTTTTGCTGGTCCCTGTCTTTTGTGACTGATCCTGATTTGTGCTCTTAGTTCTCAAGCACTGTCTGGAACCTACATGATACCAGCATCTTTTGTCATCGGCTGTATTATAATACTTTTTCTTCTCTCTCTCTAACTCCTTTCTTGCTAAACAGTTCTCTTCAATATCATATGCATGCCAACAGCCTCTGAAGTTTTGCATCGAATAATCTGGCATTGATGGAAACGTGTTCATTTTCCAGGCTTGGTTGTGAGAAAGCCCAGTAAAACAAGCCATGAGTTTGTATCTGAGAACGTGGCGTCTGTCCAATAACATGTTAAATTTGTCAAAAGTGTCTGACTGAAGTCCTTTATTATCACAGACTGTTGAAATGATTTGCCTGAAGGGGAAACAGAGCATTAATAAATTGAATGAATTGCACATTGTTCATGACAGACGGTAATGGTACAGTCTTCTGTGTACTGTACACTCTAGATACCGCCCCAGGTCCTATCTGATTAATATTCATCCATATAGAAGCATAAGAATAAACTTGAGATTGGTAGCACAAATCAGCCATTCCTAGGATGCCTCGCTCAAAGCATTTCCGAGGCTAGATCACATGCCACTTAGTCTTAAACTATGGCAATATATCATGTTTATATTGTCAAGAGCTCATCAGCCTGATGACATGATAAAACTGGCAAGTCAGGCTTTAAATATTCTTGTCATAATATCAAGATGAACACTTAGAAATGATGAACCACTTAGAAATGTGGAGTAAACTAAACTTGTACTTTCTGTTGCTCTAATTGCAATGGTGAAGGATCTGATGACATGGATGTTGCCCTGTAAATCTTAAACAATTTTGGAACTCCTTGAGAAAAAAACACAGTCTATTTCTCTATCTAAATGATTAGCAGTCTCCATAGAATTTTCTTGGTCCACTTGACAAAGGGAAAGAGGAAAAAGCTCCCCAATTTACTGTACTATGGAAAAGAGCTATGAAAATCAAAGAATTCATCATATGCAGAAATGTAAGGAAACTTTGTAAGGATTTTCTACTGCAGAAATTCAAATAGTATACATTCAATTATTTAGTATATACATTATTTAATGTATGTTTATTTAAAGGTACGGAAATGCCAGCATTGTAACAGAAAGACCAACTCCATTCATGGTGTTGCAGGCTAGCATTACTCAGTGAATGTCACTGGCTCTTACAGCCATTCTGTGAATATCACTGGCTCTTATAGCCATTCTGTGAATGTTTTACTGTCTCCTATAGTCAAGCACTTAAAAATACAAAGGGAACATGTTTGATTTCTTAAACTGTGGATTGGTAGGAATGTAAGGTTTTTACCTTATCATTCAGTAAGAAAAAACCCACAACCAACCAGCCAAAAAACAACAAAAGAATCACAAAACCCTCAAACCCCAAAGCCACCAAAACTTTATCCAGAAGCAAGTCTCCACAGATACCATATGAATTCCCTGTCCTTTGTAAGGTTCACCTCTGGAAATCCATTCAGGTTTTAACTGGCTTCCAGGACCATTGCTAGTTTATACTTCACTAGGATGAGTGGCTTACTAAGTTTATTCAAATCACGCTCTCTATATTCACTCATTCCCTCAGTTTTCTATCCCAGTTCACCAAGAAAATAAATTTTCTGGTTGTTCCCTCTCAAAAGAAAGGAAAACATATTGTCATTCAGCAAACCCAAGGGTATATCCTAAATTTGAATTAATTTCAGAAGAAAAAGTATCCTTATTTTATTTTCATAACATTGTTGGTTTTGTCTCTTTTATTTTTTGCTGCTGCATAAAGGGTAATCAATAAACCATTTCTCCTGTAACAGCTTGAAACTCACTCTTCAGCTTCCTTCAGCTGCCGAAGTAGTTTGAGCTACAGTATGACAAGTGGAATCATAAGACTGAAATCTCTAGGCTTATAGTGTAATATTAAAAAACCTATCAAACAAACATCTAAAAGGTCTTCTCTTTTACCCTTCCTGATGATGGTGTTCTGAAGAAGCAATCTAGTCTATGTGAAGTTGGTA
Source organism: Colius striatus (assembly GCF_028858725.1). Taxonomy (NCBI): domain Eukaryota; kingdom Metazoa; phylum Chordata; class Aves; order Coliiformes; family Coliidae; genus Colius; species Colius striatus. The sequence continues at coordinate 57,196,189 of NC_084790.1, read as the reverse complement.
ACCTCCCATACAGCACTATACTCATTTGGAAAATCTCCGTGATGATATCAGTATATTCAATACCAGAAAGAAAGTGACCCAGCAATGACTTTGGGTAGCTTCACAGACTAAAGCAAATATTTACATTACTTCAGGCAACGGGGAGGTTGGGTGGCACGATGAAAGCCATATTTATCCTAATGATTATGTCACTGTTCCAAACACAGCCTTTCTGTGCAAAAAGCA